>NC_137820.1:50417584-50495712 GCF_963921795.1 Nannobrachium achirus
TAATTTTTTAATGATAAACACAATTATCAGATTTAAAACTCTCACGCTCTCTCTGCTGTATACCGTTGGATGGAGAAACAGCACTCTTTACGCACAGACTCCACCGAGACAAGATCAGTCTCTGAGAAGTCTCTCAGAGAGCACATTGAAACTGAAGATGATGGCCAATGTTTTTAGGGGGCAGTTCTCTATTCCGAAACATCCCCATTCCGAAACCAGATTAGCATTCACCAGCGTCGGCAGGTTGTCATTTCACCAGGTTAGCATTCAGCAGCGTTAGTTTTACTGAGGTTAGGGTTAGGGTTAAGGTTAGGTTTAGGTGGTCGGAATAGCGATGTTTCGGAGTGCCGATGTGTAACCGTTAACTTTAAGTATGCTGGTGAGTCTTAAACCATAAGTGTTTGCGTTCAGCGCCACTTGCATAATGACGATTGCGTATAAGATGGTGCCGTTATCACTTAATTAAGGAATAAGAGCTTCTAGATAGGGCCTTGAGAGTGTAGAAATGGCGGTCCATTTGTTCACTCTCAGGGTTACAAATGGATAAATTAACACTGACTTCCAATTTCCTCTTCACGATCTTAACAGAGATTATGTTCAGCATAGGGTTGTTGTATGGCTGTAAAAACCTCAGATAATGGCATAGCATAGGCCGGGGGCTCTCACTTTTTCATATCAGGATCCCATATTATGGGGGGCATTTTTTGCAGACACAGATTCTAACACCAGTAAGACTCCCCAAATCGGGAGATAAGCGATAGTAACTGCGATCTAACGGTCGCAACAAAAGATCCCAGAGCCACTGTACTGTGCAAAATATTTTCCAGTATTCTCTCCCTATTCCCAGGAAGTGATATACAACCTTCAGTTATGAATGATGAATAATTTGTCTGACAGAATTTATCATCACTTTTTCCTGTTCAACCAGGGAAGTACAATAAGAGATTCAAGATTGTTCTCCTTCTGCAAGCAACTTAAAAAATAGACAGCCAGCTAAAAAATGAAATAATAAAATAATAAAAGAGGATATTGTGGAGTTTGCAAACCAATGCAACAGCAGATTTTATGGAGTGATTTGAGGGGTTTGGCATTTACTAAGTGTGTCCCCGTTTCGAGCGGTGTGATGTTGTGTTGATGTTGTGTCCCTGTCTTAACCTGACTGATCCAGATGGTGGCAGTAGTGCGTAGGCTACCGCCCTACTTTACCATCTGAGATCTCTCGGGGGGGGAGTTGATAACGCTCGTAAAGTCCCGGCCCGGACCAATCAGCGGCAGCTACGGGCGGGCTCTGAGCGGCTCTGAGCCAATAGAGTCTGATTGCAGACCACGTGGATGCAGACAGGCCAATATGAGTGGTTGGAGTTGGCACTCCCAGACTGTGATAGAGAGACGGCCACATCCAATCACCTGCTAAAGAATTTGAAAAAATGGCCCGCCCCTTACATCGGGTCTGCCCGAGGGATCCCAGATGAAGGTAAGCAGAGCGATATACAGCCAGGCATACGCACTGCTGCCATCATCGGGCGCAGTCAGGTTATCCCTGTCTGACTTGCATACCCAAAATCAGTTGTAAACTGTTTCAAAATTGCATATAGGCTACAGTAGTTAGTAGTAGTAGGCTACTTGTCAATTAAAGTAAATGAGACCATGCCTAGGGTTAGTCACATGGACTGTGTTGAGTGGATACGGTCCGTATGTAGAAGTGTTGATAGGAAGCGTGTTTTCATTTCAGAAATGTTGACATTCAACCAATCTGTGTTTTTCTCTGGTGATTGAGTTTTACACAGTGCATCATATGACCTTTAAGGCTATATAGTCTTTCCCACAGATTTCCTGGGTTCGAAGCAGACACAAGGCTCTTTGCGGCATGTGATCCCCTCATTCTCTCTCTTTCTCCCACCTTTCCTGTCTCTCCCTCACTGTCACTATCAAGAATAGAGCAGAATTGCAAAAAAGAATAAGAAATTCATGACACAATACAAATTGAGCAATGAGCTAATTATAAAATTGCTGAAATAACCAAGTGTCTCCCAGTAGCACAAACAAAACAAATGCAGCCAATTGGAACAAACCCATCTAAAGCCTGTTTTCCACAAACACAAAAGCTACAATGAACAAAAGTACACTACCAACTCAATTACAAACCCAATTGTGAGTCCCTGCAAATAAGAAAGATCATTTACAGTTGTACATTACCAAGCCAAACACAGACAAGCCTCCATTTGGCAACCAAACAACTTGGAAAATAGCCGAGCCCTTATTTGTAACAACTAGGCTTTAAGTTATTTCTAGAGTTAGAGCCACAAACTTGGGTATATTTGAGTATTACTCAAATATACCCAACCCAAGGAATTTAACTATCAAATAGTCAAATAAATAATAAAAGAGGATATTGTGGTGTTTGCCAAAAGATTTATCAGTGGATGTAATAATGTACTGTACAGTAGGGGTGTTGTGTGATGCAGAATGAAACGAACGTCCAAGATTTAAAAATAAAAAAAGTCCTACTTTTACATACTGTAGTTTGCAGAATAGTACAGACAGACAGACAGCATATTGTGTGTGTGTGTGTGTGTGTGTGTGTGTGTGTGTGTGTGTGTGTGTGTGTGTGTGTGTGTGTGTGTGTGTGTGTGTGTGTTTGTGTGTGTGTGTGTGTGTGTGTGTGTGTGTGTGGGTGGGTCTGTGTACGTATGTGTGCACATGCACATGTACATGTATCTTTATGTGTTTGTATACTGTTATAATCTATAGTGGAGGAAGTCTGTGTCTGGAGTAGTCTGAGTACTACCTTAATAAACCTGCATACTATGTCCAAATGTATGTGCGAAGTCGTTTGCTCATCGCTCTCAGAATTCAGTTGACTCTCAGGATTTTACAGTGCACCACATCAGGACCATGTGTCCAAAAACACTTCCCAACAGCAGAGTGCTGGAACGATATGGTCTGTTGCTAAGATACTGACATTTCATAGCAGGCATGCCACACATTGTCCAGACCTCTCCTATCTGGTAAATGTGGTGGTACTGTAGCCACAGCTGTACATTAAAACACCAGAACAATTGTTTTCATTCATTTAGACTACTTAGACATGTAATGGAGTGTGAAATGCCTGTATAATGACTTAATGATTATAATGAATCAAATTAAGCTGCTTCCATACCCGTGAAGGACCCTAATTCACTAAACACAAGCCCCCATAATATAAGGAACAAAACAAAATATCAACCAGCGACAGAAGGAATTACTTATTACAAATATAAACTTCACACCAATAGTTAAACATTTTACAGATTGTCCATAGTAAACCCACCAGGTAGATCAATCATGAATATGGGGGGAGATACAATATGTTTTTACACTCAATAAATATACCGGTACTTAAAGCAGCATTATGTAACTTTTTTAAAGAATACATTTAAATGTTGTCCAATCTGTATGGTAGAGTATGTTAATACAATATAACTTAAATAATTGGGGTGGTTGTATTTTGTCTCCCTGGTCCTCTAATTGAGCCATTTAGATCATGTCAAAGGTCAAGAGAAGACCAACAAGGATCTGACACAAATGTTTAACCTGATGGTCAAGATTCAATTTATCCCCTGAGCAAGCAGGCAGACTCTATTAAAAGTCAGCACTTACACAGGAAACATAGTTCAAATCTGGGCTAGTACTGTAGTGCAGCTTCAATTAGCATAAGGTTTTAATTGCTTATAGTAGTGCATGTTTGGTTCAGTAAATTGATGCTGGATGAAAGGTTAACTGGAGTGGCAACACATTAAGAAATGTACTGACCTCATTGCATTATTTCTGTGCTGAACCCATACTGTAGTGTAGGCCTACAGCAAGAGTAAGTATGGAACAACATAATATGCCACTTTAGTGTTCCTCTGTCTGTGGGACAATATTTGTCAGCATCCACTATACCTGATTAACAGCACTTTTGAAGCATAGGCTACAATGTGATTCCCTACTATACCCAAAACAGTGTAATAATATGCCATAATCTGATAATCATTATAATCACTTACTCAGCAAATGTCCAAGACGTGGGTATGACCAGAGACCCTGAGGAGTTCCATGCTCAGGCAGCTCAGCCATAGTTGCAGGCTAACTCACTTTTGGAAACTAAAGTCACATTCACTTGAATCATCTCTCTATGTGGACACACCTGCAGCCAGGTATAATTGTGACCAAATCTGAGTGAGTGTGTGTGTGTGTGTGTGTGTGTGTGTGTGTGTGTGTGTGTGTGTGTGTGTGTGTGTGTGCGCGCGCGCCTGCGTGTGCGTGTGTGTGTGTGTGTGTGTCACACAATCAAGTAGTCTACTGCGTAGTGGAAACTCTTTCTCACTCCTAATTGTAGAGTGACCCGTACAGACAGAGCCTATAACATTTAGTTAAGTGTAATCACCTGTGCGCTCTGCACTTAAATGCGTAACAAGAACCCACTGCTTCCAAAAACAGCAATCAATCAGGTGTGTATCATTGTTTGTAGATGCAGACCTGTTTCTGTTTTAGGGTCCATTTCGATTTGTAGGCTACACTCTCTGATTTGGTTATGGGAACCTCCTGGAACTCCCTCAAAGGACCCCTGGGGGTCCCCGGACCAACATGCGTGCACACACAGACACGCGCGGACACTTCAAAGTAGAAATGTGTTTTGACACCTGGCGTCTTGTCTCTATTTTGTCACAATCACAAAAAAAAAAAAACATGTGGCACTTGTTAAATCGTGCCCATATCACATCACCACAACTGCACCAGCATCATTCACGCACCTCTGGTAAACGACGTAAAACTTGAAGAATTTGTGAAAGAGAACACATTCTTATCAATAATTCACCTACCTCGTTAAATGACTCAACTTCTCGCGCGCACCCTCTCTCTCTTCAATTGACTATTTCCCTCCTTACCAATGCACTTCTTCTGCTACAGCACTTGAACGCAAATTATAGAGTTGCTCTGGTCATTTTATTCCAAGTGTGATGGAAACCGCAGCGGTGTTGGGTATAAATCATTCTCTCCGTCACTGTCTCTGCTATAGGAGGGTGAGTGATTTGGATGGAGAGATGCAGCGCTGGCGCAAGTGGATGCAGAGCAGGGAGGGGGCTCCACCACAGGGGCTCCGCTCTCATTCACTCTCTCTCTCTGTGTGGGTTATCAGCGCAAATATAGCAGTGAGTGGAGGAAGTAGTTAAAGTACTCAAATATTGAAGTATCAATACGACAATGTAGAAACACTCCCTCACAAGAAAAAGTCTGACGTATTCAACATCAAATGTATACAAATCTTTTGAAAATAGCAGATCTACAAGTTGATCTACCATGCATTGTGAGCTTGTAGCTCGGTTATTTTTAGATGGCCAAAATGAAGGGTGAAGTGGTAGTAATAAAGTGGTAGTAATAACCTAAAAGTAATAATAATTAACTATAGTTTTCAAATAATTGTAGTGGAGTAAAAGTAGCCTAGGCCTACAATATTTGCCTCTGAGGTGTAGTGGAGTAGAAGTGAAAGTAGGCTACTTAAAACTGGAAGAAAAAAAATTGTAGGCCTACTTGAGAGTAGGCTACTTGTAGGCGACTTACTTAGGCTACTTTACACCACTGCAAGTCTGTATCATTGCAAATATAGTGAGTAAGTAGTATTTAGAAGTAGACATAGGCAGTTAACCAATATTCTTGCAAAACAACTATGAAACTGTGACATAATTAAGGTGTGCTGTATTTAATAATTATTATTATTAAACAGTTAATGATTTGATTAGTTAATGTCTTTAATGGATCTTGAAAACACCCTATCAAGTGCCATCACCCTTTCATGCATTTGTGAATAAGTGCAGTGAATGTAAAATAGAACATTAATGGCCTCAGATTTGAACATCTGCAGAAATAGACCTACATTATGTAGGCTATTATGTAGTTCTTTCAATATAATGCTCAGTGACACCCCCTTTTGGTCAATATTGGTAGCACAAGTTATGATGTCAGTCCCATGATCAAGACTGATGAGGTTAGAATTTGTGACATAATCAGTAGCCTAATATTACAGTCCATAACATTGTTATTGCCTTTAATTCACCACATTGACCCACAGTACAAATCAGAATAAAGATTAATAAGGGGGGACAAGTGTATTAATCTCACCTCCAGAACCTTTTACATGATGAAGAATTAAATTATTGTACAAGTCAGCTGAGTTAAAAGAAGACAAATCATTTTAATGCAGCCACCTCATCAGTACAGCATTAGACTTTAGTACCTGTCTATTCGAGTTGTGACTCTGAGGCTTGCTGTCGATAGTGCAAAAAATAAATTTACCACCATTTCACATTATGGCCAGGGATCTCAAACTACATTTTTACTTTGCAACATGGCTACTTCTTTTGTAGCATCACTAGCATGCTATAGTTCCTACAGTTGCTTAGGAAGTAGAGTGGGCACCTGCGAACGGTTTCGATCAATATCCCCTCCTGGCATCATGTCAAAGTATCCTTGAAACAAGCTCTGAGACACAAAGCGAGTAGACACAAAATTGTGTAACTGTAGAGAGATATGGCAAGGTAAAACAAAGGGTGGGGGGTAAACAATCTACAATGCAGTGGCTAGTATGTGGCACATTGTGATCTTATAGAAAGAAAACTATACTGTACATACACTTTCTTTCTGACGGAATAGTCCCCCAAAATGAAGTCATTTATACCATCATCAGCTATTAAATCAAACTCAGTTATTACAGCTAAATAAAAACTGTTGAAATAAACCCGGTCATAAATACGTAGATGGATGGAGACCACTACCTGAATTAACCAGGAGCAAGGATGATTCTGGCAGACCTTCCTTCCTCTGGCGTCATGGTTTTACTGAGAGTTTGTGGGTGTATGTTGCTTTTGAGGACTGTGGTCTCCAATTATTGTAAACATCGGATGCATCTGATCCTGTCTCATTATTCATATCATACAGGCTGAGACCTTCCAATACAGTGCAATTCACTATCGTAAAAACAAAAGTGCAATTTTCTCCACACATACTCTATACAGTACAAACTATGAATACAGTTTGGCACACAGTAGGCTATTTAGACTAAGCTGTTTTTGTGTGTGTTTAGTTACTTTTTTGGAAAAACTAAACAGAACAAATGTAAAACATCTAAATTGAAGCAACTTGCTACTATTTAAATCATTTTAACCTTCCACCAGCCAAATATAATTTCAGTGTGTCCCAGCATTGAAATCAATCAGGGCTGGGATTTCAGCCATGTGATGACCTCACGTCTAGTGCAATGCAGAGGAGAAGTTGAGCCTGCTGTCCTTCAGCCCCAGTTTCACAGCGTCACCGTCACAGATCTTGTTCCTCCACAGCCTAAAGAGGAAAGGCATTGTGGTACTGCAGGACTTTGTTAAATATGGCAATGCATAAAGCTGGGCTACAATGATTTACCTGATGAGTTGTAGAGCAGGACAGAACTGTAGCGCTCTAACCAGAGCCTCTGCTCCAACAACACTCAAACTATTGGCCTCTAGACTGGGAAAATTAAACACATATAATTAGGCGATGTCTTCTAGTCACTAGAAACATGTGCGTGTGCATGCTTGCATGTGTTTGCATATGAGTGCTCTGCTATCCACTCATTCAGTTACAGACATTCAAAACTGGGAGTTCCCCAGCACAAACAACATACTTTCATTGATCTTTCGCTAGTTCCATGGCAGCAATTTAGGTCAAGAGTGTGTGTGTAAGTGTGTGTGAGTCAGTGTATACTGTTCGACTTACTCCAGTCTAGTTAGTTTCGGACACAGAGGTAATACGTTGGCCAATTCCTCTGCCACATCATCCCCACATCCATTCCAGCCCAAACTAAAGAGCAGAAGAGGGGGAGCATAGGTCAAGAGATAGAAAAGAGACACATGGCACTTTTCAACTACAAAGGGTAACCCAGAACCTTCCATAACCTGAAACAGTAACTTTCCAGAACCCATGAAGTTCTGTTGTGTTTTTCCGTTTCCATTTCCATTATGGTTCCATTCCAGAACTCAGGGTTAGGTCCACGATGAGGTTCTGAGAACCCTATATGAAACCAAGCCATACCAGTATAGAGGGTATGCGCATGCATAAAGTGAATGGCAAATCGAGGGGCAAATCGAGTGGCAAAGTGAGTGGCAAAGTGAGTTTAATGTTTTTTAACTTTGTTTAATGCAATCAGATTGGATTTTTCTGTTTGGATGTATGGGCCAGAAAGTATTTTTTTGCCACGATATGATGATGATGATGTCACGCGCATACCTTCTATATCGTCGTTGTCGGGTGAAAACCTTGTCCAAAACCGTTCGTTTTGCATTTATCATTTAAAAAATGATTTAAACTAGTGAAAACAGCCGATCTGCAAGCACACAACGCCTCGCACCGGGAGGCGTTGTGTGCTTGTAGATCTGCTGTTTTCACTACTTTTGTCTGACGGCCTTGTACGATGAAGCAAGGCTTTACTTTGCGAAAGTAAGTACAAATTTGAAACTTGCTGATACGAGGTTTCCACCCGACAACAACGATATGGAAACAAATCCAGAACCTGTGAAATACATTAGATGGCACGGAATGGACCACTTGTAGACGAAAAGAGACAATATACGTAGCATTTTAAAATGGTACGTCCATCCTAGCCTGTACATTTAGTATCAGAAAGATGACTAATTTCACCAGTCCGTTTCCTGTTCCCGCTTACCTCACATCCTGTATGAGGTTGCAGTGTGCTAGACTGGCTGCTAAAGCACAAAGATTGGAAGTCCCAACCGAGGTTAGACTGAAAGACAACGAAGAAGAATATTTAGTGTACACCACGATGCAAAAATAACCACAACCTGCGCAGTTACTTATTTTTATTGTTTTACTTTTAAAAAGTTCTGATGGCAGTACTGTTTATTGCGTTTTCATTGCTCAACATGCTTTTTTTTGTTATCAATTATTTTTATTTTCCATAACATGAAATTAGAGACATACATATGAATAGAACAAGAAAAAGTAAAACATTAATCAAAAGAAAAATGCAATTAACAGACAAACAACACAAACAATAGCAAAACAAGAAAAGGAAAAGAAAACCCACCCACCCCCTTTCCCCGGACCAACACGGAATGTACAATAGTGCATGCCTGTGCTAGGCTGTTACCACTATATAGTGATTTCTTGAATCATAGCCTTAAGCTTATCTGCAATGTCCGACCACATATTAATGTTTTCTTCTTTTGCTCCGTGTAACCTTGCTATCGACTGCTCTAAATATACTATATCTAGAAAGGTCAAGGCCCACTGGCGAAACGTTAACGTATGAGGAGGTTTCCACCGCGTAGCTACCATCTTCTTCGCCGCCGTTAATCCAGCAAAGAAGATGCGCTTGCGTATATTGTTTAGTTGCAACTGTGAGACGTCATTTAATAAAAATAAAGAAGGAGAAGATATGATATTAATACTAAAAATAGTTGAAAGTTTGGAGGCAACCATATTCCAGAATGACGACACATTTGGGCATTCCCAAACCATGTGAAGGAAGGTACCAATACTATTTGAGGCGCAGAGAGTGCAGTTGGGATTATTCAAAATCCTCATAGCACATAGTCTGCGGGGAGTTAAATAAGTCCGATGAACAAAATTTAAATGAATTTGTTGATGGTCTGGATTTCTAGAAGATAGCCTAATGTTAGACCATACTGTGTCCCAACAAAAGTCAGGGTCCAAATTTGGTACATCATTCCTCCAAACAGTATCAACAGATAGGGGCCCATAACTACAGTCTAATAAAAAACCATAGAGGGTGGAAACCAAACCTCTTGTTCTGTTACCATCACAGATAAACTCCTGGAAGGGGTGCAATCTAAGGGGAGCTTGCCATGGGACCCCGTAGGTCCTCATGGACGTTCTCAGTTGGAAGTAGAAAAAAAGGGTATTTCCAGGCAGATTGAAGATGTCACACAAATCTCGAAAAGGTCGTAAACCATTTCTATCAAATAAGTCCCCTAATGTACGAATCCCCTTAGCCCTCCACCTTGGAAAGCGAATGGGGCGATCCTCGATTAAAAGTCTTTGATTATTGAACACTGGGGAAAATAAGTTCCATTTACAATCAATCTTACACATCTTTTCAGCTGCCCTCCACACTGCCACTAAATGAGAAATGATAGGTCCAAAGCGAACTTTGCATTGATGTGTAGTTATGTTTGAATAGATAAGATCTCTCAATTCAACAGGCTGCACTAAACTCTCCTCAAGCTCTCTCCAAGAAACCTTATTTGCTGGGTTAAACCAATTTAAAAGGGGGCGGAGCGTGAAGGCCCAATAATAAAATTTAAAGTTGGGCAATGAAAGGCCGCCATCATCTCTAGCACGTTGTAATAGAGAAAGTTTAAGACGAGGGCGTTTCCCTTTCCACACAAACTTAGATATCGAAGAGTGAAGCTTATTCCAGTATTGCGGCGGTGGTGGCAAAGGGAGCATAGAGCTTACAAAGTTAACCCTAGGAAGAACATTCATCTTTATGATTGAAACTCGAGCTTGGAGAGAGTTGGGCAAAGATGACCATCTATCTAAATCAAGACAAATCTTATTTAGAGTGTCACCATAGTTGTTCTTAACAATAGCCTGAAGAGAGGGGAAAATATCTATGCCAAGATATTTGAATTGGCTTACTACTGGGATTATGGGCGGCAGGATAGCAGATCTCATCTGATCATTTAGAGGTAGAAGGGCTGACTTCGTCCAATTAATTTTGTAGCCGGAAATGGAACTGAACTGATCAAAAATTTGAAGGACGTGAGTAATTGACTGTGGTGCATTCTCAATGAACAGTAGAATATCATCAGCATATAGGGAAATGCGATGCTGTGTGTTGTTAATCGAAACAGGAGTAATATCTGCAGACTGACGCACTGTCTGAGCCAAGGGTTCGAGTGAAAGTGCGAAAAGGAGAGGACTAAGGGGACAACCCTGCCTTGAAGATCTGCCAATCGTGAATAGCGGCGAACAGATCTTACCGGTTAGGACCATCGCTGACGGATTAGAATAAAGTACTTTAACAAAATGTATGAATGAAGCACCAAATCCCATTTTATCTAGTACAGCCCACAGGTAAGACCATTCCAGACGATCAAATGCTTTCAACGCATCGAGCGACAACACTGCGGCGGGGGTCCTCAGCTCCTTAGCCCTATCGATGATATGCAATAGTCGTCTAGCATTATCAGAGGCTAGTCTAGTTCCTATGAAACCTGTCTGATCACAGTGTACTAAGGTGGTCATAAAACCCTGCAAGCGACGCGCAAGCACCTTAGCAAAAACTTTTAGATCAGAATTCAAAAGTGAAAGCGGTCTATAGCTTGCGCAATCTGTGGGATCCTTGTTCTTCTTCAACAATAATGATATAATAGCTACATTCACATCCCTGGAGAAAGAGCCACTTTCAATTGCATATCGAAACATGTCTAGCATCAGCTGACCTAGATCTTCCCAAAAGATGGCATAAAGTTCAGGGGGTATCCCATCCAAACCAGGCGACTTGCCCCTACGCATTGCGAGCACAGCTTCCTGTAATTCCGCCAGATGGAGCGGTCTATCTAAGGCTTCCGCATCCGCCTCGCTAAGGGTTGGTAACTGTATGTTGGATAAAAAATCATTGCATACTGCATCATCGTGAATGACCTCGGAGGTGTAGAGCTCATCATAAAAAGCACGAAACGTGGCATTGACCTCTTTGGGTTCTGTAACCATGGCTCCCGTTGTTGATTTGACACTAACAATATCAGCAAAATGCTCATTGGATCTAAGACGTAAAGCCAGTAAGTGACTGGGTCTTGCACTATTAAAATAGTAGTTTTGCCTTGTGCGTTTCATTTGAAATTCTGAGCGGCGCTTGAGAATGGAGTTAATTTCTTTCTTAACTAGCTCTCTCTGGGTTGCTGTACTAACATCAAAGTTATTTTGGAGAGAATTATCCAAAGTAGAAAACCGAGATTCCAATTCCACCAGTTTGGCTGACCTTAATTTTCTCTGAGTGGACGCATAGAGGGTTGTATTACTCCTGATAAAGCCTTTAATTGCATCCCAAAGAATTCTGGGATCCTCAACTGAGCCTGTATTGATATTTATAAATTCGCGCAAACCAGTTTGAAACTGAGCTACAAATGCCGCATCGCGCAGCAGTGTGGTGTTAAACCGCCATCTAGGAGCTCTATCTATAACCTGTTTCAGTGAAGCAACACACAGCACCGCCTTGTGATCCGAGAGTGACATTGGGAGCAACTCTACCTTGGCAATTTTATGAAACAAGCTAACAGGGGCAAAAACGTAATCGATCCTAGAGAATGAAGCATGCCTACCCGACAGAAAAGAAAAATCTCTAACCGTTGGGTTCATTAAACGCCAGATGTCGAGTAAGCCAGTTGAGTTTGCCCAAGCACGTAGTTCTGCAGACGCTAGTGCTTGTTCTCTGCTTTCTACCCCAGTGGATCTATCTAGGTTATGTTGCCATGTTGCATTGAAGTCAGCACCAACAATGATTTTGAAATCCGTCAGTTCCAATAAGGTTTTAGTTAGTAATTTGTAAAACTCTTTGTCTAAAACATTTGGAGCATACACAGAGACTAGTGCTAGCATTTTACCCTCCAAGCGGATTTTAGCAACAGCTATCCTCCCGTCACTGTCAGACCAATCACCCAAAAAATCCAACCTAAGGTTACGTCTAGCCAATATGGCTACTCCCTTGGTTTTGGAAGAAGCAGCTGAAAAGGCTAAAACACGATAATGTTTATTAGCCAATCGGTTGGAATGCTCTTTTAAAAGATGAGACTCCTGTATAAATGCAAAGTCAATTGATTTAGATCGCAAAACCCCCAAAATGCTGGTTCGCTTATGCGGTATATTCGCTCCCCTTACATTGAAACTTAGAAATTTATATTCTGTCATAATTGTGGTTCAAACCATACGCACAGCAAGCACAGTAGAACATTTTAGAATTTCCTAGTTGGTCCCTCACAACAAACCTTCCCCACAGAAAAACAAAACAACCCCAAAAGGAACAGAAAGGAAAAAGCAACATCAAACGAACATAAAAAAACACATAACATTGAAGCTTGAGGGGGAAAACCCCATTAGCATCAGAGTGCACAAAAACAGTTCCCCACCCCATCAACCTATTAGTCAACCTTCATTTCACTCTGTCAGAGAGTGCAAACAAGTAACTGCCCAAAAGTAACCATACATTGCCCTCTGGTGATTATGTAAATATATAACAGATCACCAAAGTAAAAACAACAACAACAAAAAAGTGCCTTCTTGTGGCTGAATAGCTCTCAAACATTCCATCCGCTCAAATTATGATCAATCTCCCCACTTCATATCACTTAAATAAATGAGAATGGTATGTTAACATTTCTAGTAAAGAAGGGGGAGAGAAAAAAGAAAAGAATAAAGGGGAAAAAAATGAGGGGACTATAACAACTGTAATAATAATAATCAGTCCAGCATTAGGCCCACCTAGAATGTGATAAAGCCCTATAAGCCACGTTAATGCAAATAACCAAACACTTGTGACAGATAAGTGGAAATAAGGCTGTCACCACGACAAGGCACTAATATAATATTAATAATAAAAATAAATAAAAAGGAAATCAGTGTATATGATATAAAAAATATATGCACTTATATATGTAGTTAGAAATAGAAATTAAAAGCACATCCGGGGGGCCATATGCAGCAAAGCACACACAGTGTTAATGCATACTGCGCCACATACAGCCCCCCCCATGCATCCATGTATACAAACCACAATTACTAATTAGAAGGGGGAAAAAAAGAAAGAAAAGAAAAGTCTGTATACATAAGTATTTACATAAAACACAGTTATGTATGATCAGGAAACCATATACAACACAGCACACATAATGCATACTGCGCCATATACAGCTCCCTGTACATGCCCAAAAGGCCAGTGCAAACTTAGCTAAATGTCAATCATATTAGTTAAGTCTGTTTCCGTCTTAAACAGTAAACTACCATACTTCAAACAGTGAACCTACCCAATCACGACTACAAAATAAATATCCCAATACAGAGCTCCCCTCTCCCCCCATCAAGAAATTAACATTAACAACAAGTAAAGTAGGTAAATAACTACCCCCCCCCCCCCCCCCCCCCCCCCCCAGACAGCGGATCCACAAGCACGTAGAGCCAACGCGCCACGAGATCGTACATCCGCCAGCTATTGAGATTAGAAAAAAAAAGGAAAAAAAAGAACGAGTCAATGAGCCAGGGAGAGAGAGAGAGAGAGGAGAAGCAGAGATAGGTAGAGAGACATAGAGAAAGGGCGGGAGAGCGAGTGGTCTCTGGAACCGCGGAGCCTTCACAATTTAGACCATATTATTTATATCTGTTTCACCTTAAACAGTAGGCTACATTACTCAATACAAAGGCCAAAGCCCAGTCTCGCCCTCCTACCCGAGAAAGTAGCGTTTTAGGAGGCATAAACGAACCATAAACTAACAACCAACATAGCCGCCATTACCTAACAGAAAGAGAGAGAGAGAGAGAGAGAGAGAGAGACAGACACACACACACACACACACACACACACAGCGAGAGAGAGAGCCATAGAGAGAGAGAGAGAGAGAGAGAGAGAGAGAGAGGAAAAGCCGAGATAGATAGAGAGACATAGAGTGAAGACGAGAGAGAGAGCAGGCTCCGTCTGAACCGCGACACGGAACCCGTTAGACAAAGCTTAACAGAGAGAGATAAAACCCTCTAGACCTATATAGTAAGCAGCACAACGCTCAATAAGAGCAAAGAAAAGGAATACAATAATAACAAGAACAATGTCCATTATATTCAAACAAAAAAGACAGTGAATTATGCTTATAGCTTTAGCAGCCCTAAATCCTCTCTCCTTGCGGTAACCTAAATTAAAACGAGTAACACCCATCTGCTTACAGATCTTGTTAAAAAATAAAATATATCTTATTCTTCGATACAAATAAAATAGGTATTATGAAACGAAACACTTGAAAACACAACGTCAAGTCAGATGATGAGTCCAAAACAATAAGTAGGCTTACATTAACAACTCACCCTTTGGGGAGGAGGAGGAGGAGAGAGTGAGGAAAGAAAGACGCTGCGTAAAAGTCATCTCCAAAGTCCCAGCCAGCTTACCAACAGTCCATTAAAGGCAAAAGGATATCACATCGGCAGAATGTGTTTGAAAGCACGCGATCACGAAAGCAAAAGTGTCCCTGGTAAAAGTTAGTTCATTGCTCAACATGCTGAAAAGAAACTCACTGAATCTTGGTGAGGTTCTTCATATGGACTAGTGCTGTAGACAGACTGATAGACCCTTTAGAGCCTAGCTGGTTCTCTGATATACTAAACAACACACACACACACACACACACACACACACACACACACACACACACACACACACACACACATGCGCGCACACACAGGGTGATCAGACAGGATATAAAAAGGAACAATATAGGACAAATATCAGGACAAATTCTGTTTACTGTGTGTTTGTGTGTGTGTGTGTGTGTGTGTGTGTGTGTGTGTGTGTGTGTGTGTGTGTGTGTGTGTGTGTGTGTGTGTGTGTGTGTGTGTGTGTGTGTGTGTGTGTGTGTGTGTGTGTGAACTTACTTGAGCACACTGAGGTGTGTTAGAGAAGGCAAAATCAGGGCCATCACAGCAGCAGTGAGCTCACCGAGACTATTACTGGACAGACTGGCACAGAGTGGAGATAATCATTTACTATCCTAGGTACAGATACGTTATCATGTACCAGGTGCAGAATAGTTTAACATGTGACGGATAATACCTACAACAACAAGTGAGGAAGAATCCTGTGTGTTGGGAAGCTGATAGCAGAGTGCCTAAGACACGTATCACATACAGTAAACTCTGATGCCAGACATAGAGTCCCCGCTCCCTGCATTTCACTCCCTATATCACTGTTTCCCAAACAGTGGGTCGGGACCCAATTTTTATAAAAATGTAAACAATATTTTAGACAATTTTTAACAAACAAACAAACAAACCTAAGAAATTCCATAAATAAAATAATTGAGAAATTAGTCAAATTCTGTGCTTGTAGACCACGTTGCGATCTATGCGAAGCGACACCTTGTGCGCTTGTAGATCTGCTATTTTTACTAGTTTGGTCCCGGGCAAATGTCTAATCTCTCTTTTGGGTCTTGACCTGAAAGGTTTGGGAACCACTGCTCTATACTGTACTGTAACTCCCAATAAAGGCAAGGAAAGCCTGAAAAAAATAACCCTGTGTTTACTGTTTATACTGACTAGAAAAAAGCCCCCTGCGGGGGCCTGGCCCCTTTCCTATGTGAAAGTCCCCTGTACCCAGAGATGGATACAGTCCAGTGGGCAGCTAAGCAATACAAATGTAGGATAGCTCAACATTAAATATGCAGTTTTTTCCAAAATGCAAAATAGTGTAAATGGCAATCCATCCATCCATCCACATCCATCCATCCATCCATCCATCCATCCAACCACATCCATCCATCCATCCATCCATCCATCCATGCATCCATCCATCCATCCACATCCATCCATCCATCCATCCATCCATCCACATCCATCCATCCATCCATCCATCCATCCATCCATCCATCCATGCATCCATCCATCCATGCATCCATCCATCCACATCCATCCATCCATCCACAACCATCCATCCATCCATGCATCAATCCATCCATCCATCCACATCCATCCATCCATCCATCCATCCATCCATCCACATCCATCCACATCCATCCATCCATCCACATCCATCCACATCCATCCATCCATCCACATCCATCCACATCCATCCATCCATCCATCCATCCATCCATCCATCCACATCCATCCATCCATCCATCCATCCACATCCATCCATCCATCCACATCCATCCATCCACATCCATCCATCCATCCACATCCATCCATCCACATCCATCCATCATCCATCCATCCACATCCATCCATCCTCTACTGTACCTTACCGTACCTTACTCTGTAATCTACTGTACTTTACCTTACTGTACTGTACTTTGCTGTACTCTACTGTACCTTGCTGTACTCTACTGTACCTTGCATCCATCCATCCATCCATCCATCCACATCCATCCACATCCATCCACATCCATCCATCCATCCATCCATCCATCCATCCATCCACATCCATCCATCCACATCCATCCATCCATCCATCCATCCATGCATCCATCCATCCATGCATCCATCCATCCATCCACATCCATCCATCCATCCATCCATCCATCCACCCACATCCATCCATCCATCCATCCACATCCATCCATCCACATCCATCCATCCACATCCATCCATCCACATCCATCCATCATCCATCCATCCACATCCATCCATCCTCTACTGTACCTTACTGTACCTTATTGTACTGTACTCTACTGTAATCTACTGTACTTTACCTTACTGTACTGTACTTTGCTGTACTCTACTGTACCTTGCTGTACTCTACTGTACCTTGCTGTACTCTACTGTACCTTGCTGTACTGTACATATTCTGTGTTCTATATCTATGAATTCTGTGTTCTAGAACTATGAATTCTGTGTTCTAGATCTATGTTTTTGATTCTTGTTCTAGATCCCCCCCCCCCTCTCTCTCTCTCTGTGTGTGTGTGTGTGTGTGTGTGTGTGTGTGTGTGTGTGTGTGTGTGTGTGTGTGTGTGTGTGTGTGTGTGTGTGTCTCTCTGTGTGTGTGTGTGTGTGTGTGTGTGTGTGTGTGTGTGTGTGTGTGTGTGTGTGTGTGTGTGTGTGTGTGTGTGTGTGTGCGTGCATCTGACCCCCCCCCCCCCCCTTCCCTCTTGTAACCTGAGACCTGGTGATGATAATGACACTTCGCTCCCAACTATGGATTGCGCAATATGCCGCCTACAGGCCAAAATGTGGGGAAAAATTTTAAACATTTTGGGATTATGAGAAGTAGAGACACATCTGAAGGTGATAAAGTTGATGTTGGGCAAGGTACATGCGTTATTGATTTTTGTATTATGTTTTTTAGACAATTGAACAACTGCTGAACGTGGAGTTACAGATGGAAACACACACACGCATTTTTTTGGGGCGATTCTGATTATGTAGTGGGATAAGCAGCAGCTGAAACTCTGCTGTCTTTAGAGGTGGCGATAATGTAATGTGAAGTGGACATTCTGGACAGATTTTACCTTCTATTTTTAACAATCAGGATCATCTCTGACCAAAATCTAATTAAATGTTTCAGTGTAGACTCCAGACCATCATAGTGAAACACATGGAAATGCTGTCTAACATTGCTTCAGCAAATTAGAGTAGCTGCTAAGCTTGCACAAAAACAGCAATGACACTGTTAGTAGCTACTAGCTATGTTAATTATAGACATTTGTCATTACAGAACAAGCATGGCAGATAGCAAAAGAACATGTTTTGGATGATTTGGTCACTGAAAGTGAAAGCAGTCCAGCAGCTACTTGTAATGTCTGTGATGCAATGTGTTGCGAGAGGCGTCAGGCATTATCTAAACTGGATAAGTACCGTTATGTCAGCACCTTGCTGCTGTTTTATCTAGGAAAATATATTGGACTGGGAGTGGGACTCAATATCAGCAAAAACTAATTAAAATATAGCAACTGGCAACACTTGATTGCGGCATCGCTAATAGTACCTTCCACCCAACTATTGAGCAGAGCCCCAGATAATAGGGTGACGGGAAACGATTTGATCTTCCCAAATGAAAAAAAAAAGAAGAAAAAAAGGAAAGAGAGGAGAAGGGGAAGCAAAATGAACTCAGGAGAGAAACAATACCCATGAGAATTCTTCAAGGTGTTTCTTGAATAAGATTGCATAACTCTGACATTGCGCTCTTCTTATAATATAATTGTGAACAATGTATTATGAAAACTCATCTTGAATATTAATAATCATTTTTTTACTTAAGCTCCTCCAGTTGACTGCATGTCCTCAGTGCATGAAGCAGCCTTTCTCCTGATTGGTCACTGATACCGTTATTTGAAAGCCTTAAGGACATGCATTGCACACACGCATGAGCGCGCGCGCGCACACACACACGCACGCACGCACGCACGCACGCACGCACGCACGCACGCACGCACGCACGCACGCACGCACGCACGCACACACACACACACACACACACACACACACACACACACACACACACACACACACACACACACCGTATTATATAATAATATACGAATATGAACAGATGTGTAAGATTCTCTGATAACTTTTAGTGACAGTAAAAAGGTATCATACAACAGGACTTATCTTTAGTTTATATTTAGTTAATGTTATATTGTATTTAAATATTATATTTTTATAGTAGGCTACCCAAATTTGGCAATATTCTTCTAGTCAAGTACATTTTGTCCGTGACTGTATGGGACTCACTGGTGACCCAACCAACCCACCTGATCTTCCTGAGACCTGTCCAGGTAGGAAGGACTCTGGTCAGCTGTTCAACCCCTCTATCAGCCATTCTCCAGCCCTCCAACCTGCCAGCACATGTCCAAATACTCATCAAACATATCTCATATCCACTATATAGATTATCACCTAGGTGGGCATTTGTCAGTTTCCAAACAAATATCTGAGATGTCTTTGCCCAAAGTCAGATAATACAAGGGCAATGACAAATGCTGTGTGATTTATTTCTCACACTAAATGTACTTCCCAGGTCAGTGAAGCCAGTAAATGCAGTCCCAGACCAATAAATTAACATTACAATCAACTCTCCTGTCCTGCTTTAATTCCCAGATTGTGTGTGAGTCTTAAAACATGTTGCTCGTATGGCGGGCCTTTCTGTGGCTGGTTGAAGGTCACTATTTTTCCACTGTACTTTGCTGCCATTGCACCCACATAAACTCCAGTGTCTCCTCAGCCATGACTTCTGTCCATGTTCGACACAGATCCATGGCTGAAGCTGTAGGTTAAACGGAGGTCGAGTGTGTGGTGTCAATTCTATGCCCACCATTTCACTTTAGCTGTGCTGATGGGATAAATTGCAGTGTAAACCTACAGGAAGATACTTGCATTCATTGGTCAGCTGCCATGTGAGTTAAAAGGTTATAAGGCAGACAAATCAGGCCCTTATACAGTACATCTTTTCTACTCTGTTGATTTAACATCCATATTTATGACTATATGCACATTATACTGTATTTGATGAGGGCGGGTATATTTGAAACCTGTTCATATACTGTACCATTAATGCACATACTTACAGGTATATCTACACTCATAACAAGTGTACGTGTTATGACAGAGACCAGACAGAGAGCACACATTACACTTATTTTAAAGTCCCTAAATTAGTCTTTTCTAAAGTCCCTGTTAGCTTTAGAATCAATTTTAAGATCCTTTTATTGGTTTTTAAATCATTACATGGATATGCTCCCGCCTACTTATCCACAATGATTTCCAGGTACGGTTTATTCCCAGCAGGACCCTTAGGTCCTCTGGCACCGGTCCAGGGGTGGAAAAAGTACTCACATTTCTTACTAAATAAGTATTTAGTATTTACATGCGACCTGATGGTCGCGTGTAAAAATATGTTGTGCAAATATGTTGTGCAAATGTTGTGCATCCCTAGTGCATGACAGTATGTATATGTAGGCTATATTCTGTGTGTGTGACTTACTGTATCTCCTCCATGTGTTGGAGTTTCTCCATAGCAGTTAGCAGACCCAGCATAACCGCTTCCTGAGATGGTCCCAACACTTTGATGACCTTATTCAGACTGGAAAACACAGAGGATAAAGTTATCTAGACTGCAGCCATCGGGATGAGGGGAGATACAACAAAGACAATACATGTCAGTGTGCCAGGTCAATACCAATGCCCCACAGCCACTAATGTAATGCTCTTTCACGGCATGTAAAGTGATTTGTACTGGATTTGAATAATATACAAACTTCTCAAATCCAAACCAGGGGTACAATGATCTTCCTGGAAACAGCGACCTTTAAAAATTACTTCACCATTACATACCGTCAAAAAACGCTTCACAACAATGATGGTATACTGTAACTAAAGAGATTTATTGAGGGGAAAAAAGAAAAGGTTTTACATGCATAGATTTTCAACTACCGTATGATTCAACTTTCACGCTCCCATGTCTTTGTCTGTCAGAAGACGCACTGGAGTAGTAGATTGTTACTTACTTGAGTTGGCGTAAAGAGATGAGCTTTCCCAGTGTCTGTGCCAGACACACTCTGCTGTCCTCATCCAGAGGTACTGTGTCCAGACTGCACGCACGCACGCACGCACGCACGCACGCACGCACGCACGCACGCACGCACGCACACACACACACACACACAAGCATTATTACTATTAGTATTTATAATAGCAGGGAGGGAGAAAGACATAAGTGACTGTATATGTATACTGTGTAGTATTACTGTATGTGTATGCGTTACCTCAGCCCTTCCAGACAGCTACAGCATCCCAGTGCAGTGAGTAGCGCCCGCATTCCATTCACTGTCCATCCACAACAATGGGACAAACTAGAATAGTATTGCATATGCATTAGTATTGCATATGCAATAGTTATAATAGGCTATTATCACGGAGCGGGGCGGGACTTCCGCTTTTACGGCAAACGGGCAGCCCGACTTCCGCCGCCGTTCTAACTCTATGGTGCGCGTAGTTTTCGCGAGGCCAGACTGTTGCCTCGCGAGACTCCCCGCACCATAGAGTTAGAACAGCGGCGGAAGTCGGGCTGCCCGTTTGCCGTAAAAGCGGAAGTCCCGCCCCGCTCCGTGATAATAGCCTATTAGCTTTGAATATACGGTATTGCCCCTTAAGGGTCATCCACACCTACATGTAACACTATTGACTTCCACTTGAGTTGATTTTTAAAATACCTCTTTAGTCACAGCTATAGTTACAGTGCTTGTTGTGTACAGCCCTTTTAGGCTCTTTATTATAAATGCTAATACTTTTTCTAACAGTATGATGGTTTGAGGCTGCAGTTTAATACACATCTGATCATATTAAGCACTTTTCAAAAAACTGTCAGAAAGTGATTTACCAAATTAAATTAAACAACGCCTAGTGTAATACAATTATAACATTCATTAAAGTGAATGATAAAAAAAAAAAGAAAAAAAAAGAACAAGATACTTTACTGATGAGGAACGTTATGGTAGGAAAAATTGTATGGTAACATACTGCAGTGGTTCTCAACGTATTCAGGCCGTGACCCCCAAAATATTCATATTTTTAGCACCCTAACCCTAACCCTTTTAGGAGTTGGCATTACAATTAGTTTGACTCGATCGCTTCCATTGTGAAAATAGTAGATCTACATGTTCACAACGCCTCGCAGGCGTTGTGAACATGTAGATCGGCTATTTTCACAATTTCGGCCTGTAATATTTGACAATTTGACCAATGTTTGACCAGAGGTACTAAAAAGGTCTTTAAGGTCCTTAAATTGACACTTAAGAAATGTGCAGATACCCTGTATACACTTATACTGTGTGTTGGTCTGTTTACTGTTGAGTGAGAAAAAAATGTTAAAGGTGATACACCATGAAATTTCACTTTTCCTATTTTAAAACCTTTTTTTGGGGTCCCACTAGCACCTTCTATCCTCACAAAGTCCCATTTCTGACCGTTGTGTCTTTCTCTGGTTTTGAGAAGGCGAAGGTTAAAAGTATCCCACGGGTTCTCAAAACAGGCTATCCAGATATGCTGCCGATTGTGACGTCATCTGCCGATTGTGACGTCATCACAAAAAAAAAAAGGAGTGGTAATTTAGCCTCAAACCTTTTGAAAAACGTTTTTGGGACATAAACAATATGACATAAATACTTTTTAAATGCATGGTGTATCACCTTTAACATTTAGCTAAACATCTGGGGACCCCTCTGGGGGTCCCGACCCACAGGTTGAGAACCACTGACATACTGTACCAACATGACTACAATATTATTTATGCACAACACAGAGCTTACTTGACTGATCGGAGATGGGCCATCTTACATAACGCTGAGGCCAGTAGCTCAGCTCCTTTGTCAGTGATCACATGGCCTGAAAGACTGAGAGAGAAATGGCAGGATTATACAGACAAACTGTTATTACGCAATGTTAGTTTAACTCAGGCCTCTAGCTTGGGGGTGGGAAAAAAAGCACATTCAGCCTATAATTATCGAGTGTGGTGTTTTCTAGTGTAAATGAAGGTGCTAACAACATCTCCCAAATACAGTGCGTGGAAAATCATACTGTGGATGTGTAAGATTCATTAATAACATTAATATCCCCATCACAGCTTTGTCAAGTGTCTATACAAGTATTAAGGAACACAATTGGCCTGTGTTCGGGTATAGGGAAGCTGGGTGGGGAGGGGGATATTTGTCACTGCACGAGTGCAAGTACTCCTATGGGCTGGGGCGGCATGTGTGAGCAGAGAGTGTTGGGCGGGAGGAGTAAGATGAAGGGCAAGCTACGTCCTCCCGGTGGGGGCTCCTCACTGGCAGGTGAGTCAGTAGCATACAACAACAGTGACAGCACACAAATGTGTTGTCAATTTAGCAAAATAAAAAACTAATAAATAAATAAATTAGAAAGATGTGTGGTTGCCGTGACGCGAGTCACACTTGCAAATTAATTCCATCTTACCATTGGAATTTTACCCATTCAAGTCAATGGGGAAAATTAATTCACTAATAAATGAATGGCCATATATGGAGATCTGTGTCAGTCCTTGTCTCTTTTATGCCCATATATGGGCATTCTCCCTGCAGGATCAATAAAGGTCTGTCTGTCCGTCTATCTACATTCCTCTTTCTAATGTTATTGTTTATGCTGATATTCATTCTGATGATTGTAGGTCAAACGATTATAATGTTTATGTGTTAAGGTTGATTCATATGCATGTGTGATTAAAACCAGCTGAAAAGAGAATCCAGTATCTAAGGCAGTTTGGGAAGTGAAAATATGTGTTGGTAGAAAGGAAATGAATTGTGAAAATAATGCATTGGTAAAAACAATGTTTTTCTTACTTCAAGCACTGCAGGGCTGTGGACTGCAGTAAAGCTTGTGACAGTAGCACGACCACTTCCTCACTGGTTGTCTCCTTAGAACCAATACTACAAGATAGACCAACACATTTTAAGCATTTTTACAAATATATTGTATTACATTTTACAAATATCATTTCACAAGTCAAGTCATGTTTCCATGACCTGAGCTGAAGTGAATAAAATATGCAATGAGAAAATTAGAAAAATACAGAAAATGTAGTAATTATTTCAGTTATTACTGTCTTGTTTCAACATATTTCTGCCGATATTAAATCCAAACAAAAGATGAAGACTGACATTCTAATGGCCATACATCAACGACAAGTGACTTGAAAACTGGGAAAATCTATGCTGGGAAGTAGTTAGTTGGATAGATTGTGTCAAGAAAACGTCCCAAACAGCAAACACATTGGACAGTCACTTGTACTGTCCAGGGTTAAATAGATTTCAACTGGCCCCCCTAGCGGCCTAACGGAAATGCCTTTTGTGGATATTTTGATTTAAAAATGTGCCCGAAATGTGGTTAATGGAGTTATGACCCTGACATATGAAAATGTGACAGTGAATAAAAAGTGTTACCTGAGAACGGTGAGACGGGGCATTGAGGGCAGTAGAGAGCAGAGGAATTTAGCTCCATCTCTACCCAGCTTGTTTTGAGACAAACTGCACGGAGAAACACAGGTAACACTATCATCAGAGTGTTTTATTGTTATGACTATGAGTCACAAGGAATATTAAATATGAACCACATGAACCCTGGCCTAGAGTCCCTATTCTGGGGCTAACATTCTGATAAGATAGCCGATCTATAAGCTCACAACTGATACTGTATTTAGTGTAGAGGGAAAAAAGGAGGGGACTCCGGTTACTAAATGTACTCTATATACTGTAGAGTTTTGGTACCGGTGACACTTGCTTTGGCAATGTGAACGTATGTTTTTCTCATTGATGAGTCACGCTAAATATTACTGTTGTCAAAAACAGATAGTAGTAGGCTAGTTTAGATATTCAAGCAAGCCATTGGTTTGCATTATTTTCAGTGTTGTATGAAAATCAACTTACAGAGAATGAACTTGATTGAGATAAGTAACACAACACCGTGATATTTCTGTTGCTTACACTGCTTTCTGTTGCTTGTCGCTTTAGCTACATTATCATATGTAGCATTTTAGTAACTTGTAAATCTCCTACAGTATGTGGTGAATGTTCACCCCAGAATAGGGATGCTAAGTTTCATGTACAGTAGTTAAGAGGAAACTCTGCTTTTTTATTTCTTTTACATATAAGGAACCAGGTGATACTAACTCCAGCTCTGTCAGCATAGAACACCTCTGGATGATGCTGTTCATAGCCACTAGATGGCATCCTTCTACTGCACAGTCCAAAAGGCTATTTTAGAGGCAAAAAAGGAAAAAAGGAATTGTTGGGCAGAGATAGTGGATATCACATAGACATTTTACAAACTTGTAGTTGAAGTTAGCATATGCAAACTTTGGCAAACTAAATCTCACTAATCTAATCTCACTTTACCTGACTGAAGTGAGATCAGCAGACTCGTCCAACGTCAAGTGCAGGGTCTTTTGGCTTACACTGCAATGCGAATGAGAAAATGGTTATTTATAGTTACTAGAAGTTCATGCTGATGTGGGGGGCCCTCACATCTACCTTATTCCTAATCCCTGTGCGTTATTTCCTGTTAACTCTTTTTTTGTCTTCTTCTTTTATTTTTTACTCCTAACTGTATCTTATATTTTAATCTGTAGCTGTCCTGTGTTTCATAACTGCTGTAATGCCATGACAACTGAATTCCCCCAATCAAATCAACAAAGGTCTGTCTGTCTGTCTGTCTGTCTGTCTGTCTGTCTGTCTGTCTGTCTGTCTGTCTGTCTATAATAGCCACACATAGCTGCAGCTAATAAAATTAATTGTGACTAATGACTGATGATTTAGGTGATTTAGGTGTACAATTTAGAAAACATTGACAATACTGTTGACTATTTCTCTCTGGCATACAATAATTCAGACTCATTATTCATGTAATTTGGTGTAGCTTATTTGACCTGCTATGACACAAAAAAAGTATAATAAAATGAAATCATACTGGATAACTGTGCCTTTGTTATTCGTAATAAACAATGTGTATGTGTGTGTGTGTGTGTGTGTGTGTGTGTGTGTGTGTGTGTGTGTGTGTGCGTGCGTGCGTGCGTGCGTGCGTGCGTGCGTGCGTGCGTGCGTGCGTGCGTGCGTGCGTGCGTGCGTGCGTGCGTGCGTGCGTGCGTGCGTGCGTGCGTGCGTGCGTGTGTGTGTGTGTTACCTAATCGTATGTATGCTGCTGCAGATGGCCAGGCAGGTGCACACCAAACGAACAGCTGCTTGTGATGTTATCCAGCTCTCTTCAATGCTGACATTGACAATAAAGAGAAGGTGTGTAGGTAAAACAACAGTGGTTGCACTATATTCGTGTGATGTGACACACCAACCACCATAGTTAGAAAGTCATGAAATACATTATAGGAGCTCTATGGAAGAATATCAATTTGCTTAATTTTTGTCTTTGCTTGAATGCCATGTTTTTCTCTTCCTCAAAACTCAACATGCCCCCAGCAATTAGTGCCCAGCAAATCAGCATACACTAAAGCATTTCATGGTACAGAGCAGGGCAGGAATTTCAGGGAGGCCATGGCTGTCGTTGCCCCTCAGTTTGGCCTTGTGCCCCTCCAAAAAATGGCATGCCCTGAGGCCACAGTGGCCTTAATGCCCCAGCTTAGTCCATTTCAATGGACTCAAATCTTGTTTTATTTGATGGCCTTCCTGCCCTGGCATTTGGCCTTTGTGCCTTCAAAAATGGACAACCCCCAAGTGGCCTTGCCCCTAAAATGATGAAATTACAGGCCTGGGACAGAGTATTTATTATTAATAGCAATTTAATAACTTTTTTACACACACACACACACACACACACACACACACACACACACACACACACACACACACACACACACACACACACACACACACACTATGGGTACCTCTCACCTGATGTCAAGTTTTCTGCTAACAGTGTTGAGCTGCTTCACCAAATCTTCAATCCACTGCAGACTCAGCAAATTGTTCCTCAACCTAGACGCATCAACAATAAAATAACTGCTAAATACCAGACAGTCAATCAATGTTGTTGATTGACTGCTGATGTTGAGAATCCAAATGCAGACAGTGCATCTGTCCGCATTTGATCTGCTAAGCAGTAGGTTCAAAAGCAATCTCATGAGCCCCAGTACAGGCGATGGCCCTTCAGATGTTAGCACTTTTGCTTACTCCATGGCCTTTCCTCTACTGCCACCCATAGGCAAGATTTGCAATTGCACACATGACCATACTGTTGCAATGTCTCCAGACAGCCATGTGTCGTTATTCCCCCATCTATGAACTCAGGTTCCTGTCTTTCTACGCTCTCCAATTGAAATAATTAACCACATACCGTAGCAGGTTATAATAGTCAAACATTATGCGAAAACATATATTGACAAATATATCAGATATTGTATTTGGCTATTTTTGTAGAATAGATTTGGTAGAGAGAAAAAGGAGGAGTCCAAGTATAGACCCCTGTGGGACCCTGGTCAAGCTGAGCTGGTGTACTCACTCCAGTTTGCCCAGACTGTGACAACTAGACAGGATCTTTGCCAGTCTGGTCAGGTGGTCGGGTTCCAAGCTACAGTCTTTAAGCCTGGAGAGAGAAGGAGAAATGAAAGGGTGCAAGACATGGGAGACAAGAATAACAAGGAGTTAGTCAATATAAAAAATATAAAATAAATTATTCTTGGCATTATATAGATTTCTTGTATTACATTACAGTACCTTAAAGTTTTATCAACTTTTCTGTCTTGGTCAAAATGAATGAGTGCCGGCCCCTTTGGTCCCAAACTAATGTTACACAGACAAAGTGGAAAAAAAATGAAACGCAGACAGAAAAGGTCATATAGACACACACAAACCCAAGGACAAAGACAAGTGATCATTTGTTTATTCTCATTCATTTATTGGGCCCTATTTTGGGGGAAACAGCGGATGGGGCACAGCTACTTTTGCTCTTTTCATGACTGGAGAAGGGCACCCGCCACCCGCAATTAAAGGGATAATCCACTTTCAAAAAAACTTTTGGTCATTTTATCGTCTAATCAGGCTTTTATGAACACCCTGGACAGTTTTTAATTTGCTTGGTTCAATATTTAGATATTTGATTTTCAATAACTTTTTTCATTTATTTGGGAAAATGGAAAAAATTCAATCCAATAAAAAAAATATAAAAAATAAATGAAAAAAGTTATAGAAAAACACGGCCTGCTCACGTATTGAGTCACCAGAAAAAAATAATGGGTGTTTTTAATGAATCTATCATGGTTAAAATGGATTTTGAAGTTACAATGGGTGTGTATGGGGAGAAGCCCTGGAGGAGGAGGACTAATAACATTTACATCAAATATCTAAATATTGAATCAAGCAAATCAAAAAAGCCTGATTAGATGATAAGATGACCAAAAGTTTTTTTGAAAGTGAAATATATTTAAGTGGTGAGGTGTGTTGCTTAGACTGAATATTGATGCTGTTGGGTGGAAACCTTGTAGGCCTACTGTAAGTTGTGAGCTTCTTTTGTAAGTCCAAAACAAATAGTTCTGCTAATGCTATATGTACTACTTTTGGACAACACTCTCGTATGATGAAGTAGAGAATTAATTAACAGGAGGGGGGAGGGAGACATAAGAAGTTGAGTGACAATATTATAATATCAGTCAAGTCCATTTTATTTATAGTATAAAGCACATTTAAAAACGACCAAAGTACTGGTAGATTGTTCTAGATGGATTCAATCATCATGATCAAATGATCACTTTTCATTGCGCTGTACTCCACATAAGGGTGTACTGATCATTTCCACACATAGAAGAAAAGCCTAGAAAAATACTAGAAAATTCATGACAAATGCAATTATTACTGTACGTCTAGCACCGGTTCAATGAGAAGCATTTCTCATTTAAAAAAAGAAACGGTTCATTGATGTCTGGAAACAGGCTTTTATGAAGGAGAAGCCTATATGATTAATATTATGCCGTCACTATTCTCAGTGGCTCAAAAATTGAGGTATTCATATCAAAGTGATGAGACCTCAACCCAAAGCCTTGCAACTTGCCAAGACAAGCATAACACATGAGGCGGGTTTGAGTGAATTTGTGGAAATCTATCTAGGGATAACTGCACAAAGATGAGTGTGCACCTCTCTCTAGGCTCCTTGACCTGGTCCAAACAGGCAGGCACCACAAATCATTCTCCTTTTTGACTCAATCACACAGCAGTGCACTTCTCATTTGCAAATGACACACCCCCTACTGTATTATTTCTTATACCATATTGGTGCACTGCGGTTCACTAAAATACCCAACACTCAGAGGCGTGGAAACTCAGCACTGCGCTTGGGACACTGTCAATTTGCCAGTCCGCTACATGCCTCATGCCAGTGTGCCTGCCACAAAATAGGGCCCACATTCTTTCATTCATTCATTTGTTCACTTTTTAGCGGTCACTTTTCATTCACTCTGTCAGATTAACTTAAATAGAAGTAAGTATATCATTTAAATATTTGTACCTGACATGTACATCACAGACCCTGTCACAGGTAGACAATGTGCTGACCAAATCTAGTGCCCCTTGTTGGGTGAGTCCGTTGTTGCTCAGGCTACACAGAAAGAAATGTTAGGTGCAGAAAGGAAATATCAGTGGCTGGAGTGGCTTAACAAAGGAAATACTGGGAATATAGAACATACACATTGGAACGATAAAAAAAATCACAAAATATTTCACTCCTTCATCTTTCAGAAAGACAGAACAGGTTGTTATTATGTTGGTATGGTAATGTAGGAATGAGAGCACAAATATGCTTTGTGCTTTTATAATCACACACACAATTTCGTTCAGTGAAATGGCATGTGCCAAAATACAACAGTGGTGTGAAATGGCATGTGCCAAAATACAACAGTGGTGTCAGCTTGTAGTTCTGCTATTTTCAAAAACATCTAAAAAAGGGTTGAAAAATGGGTGAAAAAATATTTTAGGACGGTCCCTCCCTGGCACAAGATCTTTTTAGACGGAGGTCATATTAATTTGGGAATCTGATATAAAGGAATAGATGGATCATAACTGCCCTACTTCCATGTTCACAGTCTCTGACCTTGCTGGAGGAAGCAACGATGCATATTGCTATATTATATTTATACCATAATCAATGCATGATGATCACAGAGGCTCCAGGGAATACATCCTCATACATATTTGACATGGAAGCACATCATTGCTATGACTGGAATGGCCATTCTATACTGGACATGTATTTTTAATTGGTGGTTTGAACAAAGAGTGTACTAGTGTATACCATGAAAACTAAGAAATGTAACATGAATTGTCTACCTCTGTTAAAATAAAAAATAAATACAAAGGAGAGGGGACTGACATGGCTCTGAGGCCACAGTGTGACTTACTCAATCTTCTGCAGTGATGACATCCTAGGTAGGACCTTCAGCAAGCTCTTCACAGTTTCACCCTTCATCTGGTTGTGAGACAAACTGAGGACAAACAACATGACAAGTATGAAATGTGTCTCCCTCCCCTCCATTACAATGTTAAATGGGTGTGGCAGTTCGGCTTACTCCAGCTTCAAAGGGCAGGGACACTGGGCCAGTCTTCCACAGAGCTTGGTTATTTGGCATGCTGAGATGCTGCTATGGGTCATCCTATAATGCATAGGAACAACTATTAAATACATTTTTTTAGATACTTTAAATACTTTTTAGACATGACAGCAGCAGCAGCAGAGACAGGAAAGTGGGAAATTGAAACACATACAACACACCCATATGGGATGGTGTTTTCTACTGGTGTTTCAGTCCGAGCGTATCAAAGGGTGTGTTCGGGGCCTAACCCTAACCCTAACCTTAACCTCAGTAAAACTATGCCTAAACCTAACCATAACCCCTAACCCTAAACCACACCCGGTGCGCATTTACGAACGCACCCTTTGATACACTCTGACTGAATCACCAGCAGAAAACACTCGCCCACACACATATACTGACTAACTACTCTCCAAAGTGAGTGACACCCACAGCCACAACACTAGAGGGAGTGACCATGATCTGATACTACCCGAATTTCGAACTGTGGAATGCCCGGACAGTACCATCCATTAAAAGATGTGAATCTCTAGTTTCTTTCAAAATTGGAAAAAAAAAAGAAATCTCTCAGGAGACCACAAGGGGACCATCGCAAGGAAGTTTCATTCTCTGCCGCGGTTATCCTTTTCTCCTTTGTGAGTGTTTTGTATCTTGTTGATGTATAATTGTGTTAATCCTTTATGCTATGTTGATCAGTCCCAACAACCTTTTACCCCTTACCTCCCGGCTCCACCGGGCGCATCGAGCGTCGCGTTAACGTCATGTCGGACGCTCAAATTCGCCCTGGTTCATTTCTTGACGCCGTCCGACACCAGCACGACACCGTCTTTTTGGTGGAGCCCTAGCCTTACACATTTCGGCTATGAGCCTTAGAGCATTCATTTAAATGTCAACCTACCTGAACTTCTTGAGCTGCTCTTCTTCACTGAAAAATGAATCCGAAAAACTAATCATTTACTGATTGTATCAACAGGGGTTTATCATTTAGATGTGCCAAAGACCTCCTTTAGAGGCTGGTAGTACCTTTTGATAGGACAGAATTCGAGGATCACCTGGTCTCTGCCTCCATCACTGGTAGAAGATAGACAATGGGTGTTTATTAGATCAATTGTAGGGAATAGCAGTGGCGGCCATACTGTCGTGCCACAAACAGGTTCCAGGCTTAAAATAATTTATATAAATAATTTTCCAAAATCTCTATAGAAAAATGTATGGGTTTTCTTTCTGCGGCACTACAAAATGGCCGCTACTGCTATGCCCTGTAGTGTCCAGTGGGATTACGCTATTCAAAGAGCAGGCCACTTTTCTTTCCTCTCCACACAGTTCATAATAGAGACTGTCTGACAGGTTATGTGTTAACACCATATTTATTCTGGTCTCAGGAGTCTTGTTGAGGAACACATGTAAGTACCTGACGGCAACGCCTGTCAGATTGTGATGGGAGCAGAGAGCACCTGACAGCATAACGACTCCCTCCATGGTAATCGTATTCTCACTGACTCTGAAATACAGACAGACAGAGAGAGAGAGCTTTGACTTGTGATGTGCTTTGATCAAACTGATCTCAAATCATACTGAGGGAAAAACTCTCTCCAAAACAACAATGAACAATAAAAATGCAGAAATTATAACTTTCAATCACCCCTATTCTCCTGCACAGACTTTGATTTTGGAATAATAAACCGATTTCCACAGTATTTTCAATTCAAACTTTCAGGTGATAAACCCACCAACAATGATCAATTTCTCCATGTTGACATGGATGTTTGAATCTTGATCATAAAACAACAAACAATAATCATCATTATCATTGACATTAATCACACTTAGAGTTAAGTAACCGGTGCTATTTATGTATTAATTTCATTAAGCGCCACGCAAAGCTTGGACTGGGTGTACAACAAACTTTGTGCCAAGATATAGGCCAGATGTAGGCCACGCTTCAGAGCCCGGACAACAAACTTTGAGCACTTTTTGCCCAGATGTAGGCCAAGCTTCAGAGCCTGGAACATTGTTTGGGGCCCGAACATTTTTTGGGGCCCGGACAAAGCCAGATGTTGGAGCTTAGCTACTTCCAGGAGCACCGCTCCAAAAATAAAGATGCCTTTAACTAGACTGTGTTGGATGCTTTGAAAAATTGTCAGCAGTAATGTAAAGTATACATGACTTCTAGTCAACGAGCTTAAATGAAAAAACACTGGTATGGTCCTTTAATATAAGTTACATTGTACTTTATATTTAGTATATATATATTTTTTTTAAGATTTGTTTTGGGGCTTTTATTCCTTTATTAATAGGATAGTAGACTGACAGGAAATGGGGGGAGAGATGGGGAGTGACACGCGGCAAAGGTCGTCTGAATCTCCGTCTGGATCATCCATGCCTACAGGTATATGGCAATAACCTGCAATGGTGTAAATGTATTGTAAATGTAAATGTATTGCACAGGTATACGCCTGGACCAGTAAGCCAGCGGGTGCCCTTAAGTAAGTCTATTTTGAACCATCTCTCTTTCTTAAGCAATTAATTGTAACAGTTCATATTGCGATTTTGACTTATTTTTTTAATAAACCATGAACATTTTCAGAGATGAAATAATGAATATCCTCCACTAATCAGAATTCGGGGCTATGCTCAAAACACTGGGTTCAAAGACTTTGAAGTCAGGCCTTTTCATCTGTGAATACATGGGCAAACCTGGGGCTCTCAACTCGCGTAACGAAACTTCTTTTGTAAATCAATTTAAGTGAACCTGGACAACAGAAAGAACCTTATCTTACATGATCTGCTGGATGTTGGGGAGAGCAGGCAGGATGTCCAGCAGCATCTTTAGACCCTTATTTCCAAGTGTGTTATGGGACAAACTGAAGAAAAATGTTGGGTAGTGTTAGGGTCGATTCACACTCTAATAAGGTGCCGAGTTTATTTCGGTTCGGGAGGGCTCCCCGACCCGAAATTATTTAGGTTCGGGGGGAACCAATTCATACTCTCTTTTTAGTCGCTTGTAAATATTGAATGTCCTTGGCATGAAAACGTTTGTGGCCGATAAATGACCTTAGCAGGACGGATACATATTTACTCATTTACAGACTCGTAAATTGTGTGTGTTTGCGTGGGCGTGCACGATTGTGTGCATATGTGTTTCTTACTCAATCAGGGAGAGGTCAGAGGAAAGTCCCAAACTTTCACACACTCTCTTCAGGTGATCAGGAAGCAGACCGCAGCTACTGAGACTGACAAAGCATCGTCATCATTTTTATGATCAATCTCACATCAGCAGTATACCATCTATCATATAACATCATCATTACAATCGCTAATACAACTTATATGAATATCACCATGGGCATTGTTCATCCAATCCATTCTTACCGTACAACCACCCATCATCATAACGACACCTTTTATGATGGTTCTATAATACACTCAGCTTACACTTTCTCCATTTAGAAACAATTAAATTTCATTACTTGCGCCAGCAGAGCACGAAAGTATTGTGTTCGGTGGCGTCCCTGTCAGGTGTCTGTGTATGTTTACGCCTGTATGTTTACCACCATGGCCCATTCACTGGTTGAAAGACTGGTCGCCCCATCTGGGCGGTATGGTATAAATTTTGTTAAGAAATACTACAATAAACTGGGTGTCATAAAAGACAGTTTTAAACTTGCCACAGTGACAACTGATGAAGTGTTTAAAAAACTGAGCGCCCTACCTCAGCACAAGGCCACTGGCCTTGATAAAATTCCAGCTAGATTTCTCAGAGATTCAGCCGCCACCATTGCTCCAATCATTACCCACATAATTAACCTTTCCATCGAACAGGGTCATGTCCCACAGGACTTCAAACTAGCAAAAGTAACCCCCCTGCATAAAAAAGGTAGCAAACTAGACCCTGGAAACTACCGTCCCGTTTCCATTCTCAGCTCCATATCCAAAGTCATGGAGAAAATAGTCTACGAACAGATTGCAAGATATCTCGATGAGAATAATCTGATTTACGAGTTCCAATCTGGATTCAGAAAATCTCATTCCACCGACACATGCCTTCTCTATTTGACTGACCAAATCAAACGCGAAGCGGATGACGGCAAATATAGCGGCATGGTCATGATGGACCTCCAGAAGGCATTTGATACCGTAAATCATTCTATTCTGATTGAGAAACTAAAAGCCATCGGTCTTGACAGCGCAGCAGTGAGTTGGATGCAATCTTACCTGGTGGGGAGGGAACAGGTGGTGGAGATTAACGGTACCATGTCCCCCCCCCTCCCAGTAAGCTGTGGTGTTCCTCAAGGTAGCATACTGGGGCCTCTGTTGTTCCTAATATACGTGAACGACATGGCATCTGCTTGTGACTGCAACCTGTTCCTGTTCGCGGATGACTCGGCTCTCCTAGTCTCGGGCAAGGACCACTTGCAGGTTGAGAAGACACTTAACTCTGAACTAAGTAAGATCTGCACATGGCTTAACGACAACAAATTATCAATTCACCTGGGAAAAACGGAGTCCATCCTCTTTGGAACAAATCATAACCTCAAAAAGGTCGATAACTTCACAATCAAAGTGGGTGACAAGGTCATAACACGAAAAAACGAAATCTCTTACTTAGGATGTATCCTGGAAGCTAATCTTTCCAGTGAAAAGATGACTTCTAAAGTAATAAATAAAATCAACCAACGAACTCGTTTCCTACAGAGGATAGCCCCGATGGTCAATTTTAACACACTGAAGACCATAGCTGGTGCAATAATCCAGCCCCTCTTTGACTACGGAGTCCACGTATGGTATCGTGACGCCCCACAAGCCCTGAAAACTAAACTCCAAACAGCCCAAAATAAACTAATTAGGGTCCTGCTTAGCCTTCCCTATCAGACTCACCTCACCGCTACTCACCAATTAAGAGTGGGGTGGCTCAGAGTAGATGACAGAGTACAGCAGCTTGCAATGGGCCTGGTGTACAAGATACACTACACCACTATGATACCCAAGTACCTGTCAAAATACTTTATAAACATTAAGGATGTCCATAATTACAACACCAGAGGCAGCGCCACAGATCACTTTCAACCCAGAGTCAAAACCAACAAAGGGTCAAACTCTTTTTTCTGCTATACCACCAAAATGTGGAAAGCCTTACCGAAGGCCATAAAGGAGTGTGGATCACTTGCATCCTTTAAAATTGCCCTGAAAAGCCACTTACAGGCAGCAGCCGTTCGCAACTGGTAATAATGAACCTAGCCCCAACCCTACCCTCCCCTGCCCCTTCTTTGTATATACTGTTTGTTTAAGAATTACTGTCTTTGTTTTGTTTTTCTTTACATATCTACTGCATAGTACTGTGTTCTATCTGTCTGTCATTCAATGTTATATGAGATACTTAAATGGTTTCCAGTGGAAATAAGCTTAGTCTTTTCATGGATCTCCTTTTAGTAGACCTTGTACCAGTGAACTGTACCGTCATGAAACTGTACCTTTTCCTATGCAAACTTCTAATAAAGTCTTCAATCAATCAAAAGCCAATCACAGACCAGCATTCCATGTGACGTCGCCATCAACAGCCAATGAGGGACCAGCATTCTTGGTGACATCACCAACAACAAGTGTGACCTGATATATAACAAGGTGCAAGTTGGCACCTCGGTAGAGTGCCAACTTGCCCAGTACTTGCGCGCTCTGCTGGCGCACAAGGTGCGCGTTGGCACCTCGACAGAGTGCAGTCTAGTTGATGCTACATTTAAAAGACCCTCATCCCCATTTATAAATCAACCAATACAAACCAGAGTTTCCTTGTATATACTTCTGGCCTTGATGTGTCCGTCCCTCCTGAAAACACTACAGACACATGGTCTGGTCTCTGCAGTCTGCCAGAGGAATCACAGTTAGCGGCGCACATTTTTTACATGTTGTGTTTACTAGTGTCACTAAACATAATTTCAGTCTTTACCAAAGTTATCAGAGGAGCATGTACATCATCTGCTCATACATTATAATATTATAATGAATAGATATATTATAATAAAAGGTGTGCGTGTGCGTGTGTACCTGACATTGAGCTGTGCCACAGCAGGACATGTAGATAGCAATGTGGTCAGGACTATCAAGGCATCCACTGTTAGACAGCTGTTCTTCACACTGGGAAAGATATCAAACAGACCTGTTAATTCTTGTGTGTCGTGTATAGATTTTTTGTATTGTTTTTTCAAACTCAATTTCTAACTCTAATTTTTAACAAAGATTAGGTTTTGACATAGCTAAGTGTGGCCTTAAGCATGCCGTGTATAGCATGATATGCACCATGACCAGGCCAGCTGCAGCTGGTCATGGTGCCAATTCTGCCAAAAGCCAGATCCTGATGCTTTAAATAATTCAGTGTGCAGTAATGTATGTACCATGAATGTCTGCATCTTACATAATCTTTGTTGTGATGTTGAGCTTGGGTACAACATTGACCAGTGTCCTTAGAGTCTCCACGTCCAACTGGCTTCCTGACAGACTGTGAAGCACACACGCACACGCACACGCACACGCACACGCACACACACACACACACACACACACACACACACACACACACACACACACACACACACTTCACTTGAGATAGGTCAGACATGTTCAAAGTCCGGCCCTTGGGCCAATTGTGGCATGAGGACAGAATTGATATATGGCCCGTGGCCGCGGCTCCCTCCCTGAAATGTATTATTTATAGCCCACCATGTATTCATTTGAAATTCATATATTGAAGTTTCTGAGTGTATGGACAGGCAGACCTGGGCAGATAGGCTATTTCTCAGTTGTATTTGTGTAGAGACAGACATGGTTACATTTGGCTACACTGCCTACTGGACCAAAGACAATGTATTGGACTGTATATACTGTAATATAGCAATGCAGTGCATAGATGTGACTAAAGGCTGAATTGTTTTTGTTTTGTTCACAGCACAGATGAGTGGCTTACATACATTTCGTTATAGCCTTCTGCAAACGAATTGTGAAAATTGGTAAATAATGAAAATAAATTACATATTTGTTCAGCTGTTGTATACCTTGCCATCTCTCCTCGCTATTCCCCGGTTAAAGGACAACTTTAGTTTTTTACAACAAGGGTTCATATTTTAGATTGTAATTAACAAATTTAAATGAGTGTTGAAATTATTTAATTTACTTCTTTCAATTGTTTTAGAGATTCTTATTTCAGTGTTTGGGGGCATGCGTACAAGTGGCTGAATATGTAATTTTGGACAGAATAAGCCCATTCCCAAGATACAACGCAACCTTTCATGGTTGGATGTGACTTATGGGGGCTAGAAGTGTTACTGTAAACTAGACCTTACCCGTTCGAAGATATGTGCTCCAAAATATGTGCAGGGTGTGGGTTATGGGGAAAGTAACTGGAGCGTGCGTGAGAATATGTGGGAGCATCATAATGTAAGGAGGAGCAGACCATGGAGGAGTGTATATTTATGATGGATACAAATAATATAACAGCAAAATTAGGTGAATAGAAGTATGGGGATGTATGCATGCACTTGCTAGTTTTTCCATACCCGTTGGAAGATGAGACACACATCACCCGGTGCATGCATGACCCATGCATGCAGAGAGAGAGAGAGAGAGAGAGAGAGAGAGAGAGAGAGAGAGAGAGAGAGAGAGAAAACGTGTGTCTCTTCACTGCAACATTCCTAACTGTGAGAGAGGTGTGTGTGGGGCTATGGGATCCCATGGCCTGGAGGAACAGACCGTAACCCTGACAACAGGCTGTAGAGTTCAACAGAAGTGTTGTAGAAAACGCTAATAAATAGCTTGAATTTGGGAAAGATGAAAATCGGGCTCCGTCACCGTGTGTATAATGCTAATGGTCAATGCCATGTGAAAGTTTGGATCAATCGCTGAAGCGAGTGAATAGATAAATGCATTGTGACCTCTGACTGACTGACTCCTCTAATTATATGATAGATAGCAATAAAGAAACTGCTGGCTTATTGTGTCTAAAAAGACATTGTACGCATGCCCCCATGCATACACATGCCCCACATTTTAGCACGGTAAACAAGAAAACAATAGAACGAAGCAAATGAAAACATTTTAACACTCACTTTTTCTTTTCTCCAATTACAATCTAAAATATGAACTCTTGTTGTAAAAAAACAAAGTTGTCCTTTAATAACCAGCACACGGTATAACCAAACTCACAGAGGCACAATACAATCACAGAGGCCATCCCATTTGGCCAAATGCATAGATAAAAAGCACAATGAACAACAATAAAGACATTATGTTTTTTTAAGCCACCAAAAAAGTGTTCATTAGTAATACTAGAAGCTGGGCCGCCCTTCGGGCGGCCCAGCGTCTAGTCGGCGACCTGGCCAACTCGGAACAATGTAAATAGGGAATGAATGCCCCGCCCTTTAATGCAAACCCCATTATACCTGTTTTCATAGGACCCGTTTTGACCATCTGTCTGCCTGTGTCCATTTATGCCCATATATGGAGATATCTGTATCTGTCTGTATGTCTGTCGGCGTCCATTTTATGTCCATATATGGAGATCACTGCAGTTATAGTTCTGGGTCCATTTTATGCCCATATATGGAGATATCTGTCTATCTGCGTCCATTTTTATGGAGTATCTGTCTGTACCTCCAACTGTGTTGCAGACACAGTGCCGGTTCCCCCTTTAATGCAAACCTCATTATACCTGTTGTCATAGGACCCATTTTGAACATCTGTTTGCCTGTGTCCATTTATGCCCATATATGGAGATATCTGTATCTGTCTGTCTTTTCTGGGTCCATTTTATGCCCATATATGGAGATATCTGTCTATCTGCGTCCATTTTATGCCCATATATGGAGTATCTGTCTGTACCTCCAACTGTGTTGCAGACACAGTGCCGGTTCCCCCTTTAATGCAAACCTCATTATACCTGTTGTCATAGGACCCGTTTTGAATATCTGTTTGCCTGTGTCCATTTATGCCCATATATGGAGATATCTGTATCTGTCTGTCTGCGTCCATTTTATGCCCATATATGGAGATCTTTGACCATCTGTTTGCCTCTGTCCATTTATGTCCATATATGGAGATATCTGTATCTGTCTGTCTGCAATCCATTTTATGCCCATATATGGGGGCATTCATTTTATGCCCATATATGGAGAACGCGCGTGCCCGTGGGACGAACGGTTCTCGAGATACGCGGATTACATACATACATACACACTTACAGAGATTTTTTGTTGACTCGTGGCGTACGTCATTTTATGCCCATATATGGAGAACGCGCGTGCCGGTGGGACGAACGGTTCTCGAGATACGCGGATTACATACATACATACACACTCACAGAGATTTTTTGTTGACTCAAGTGGCGTACGTGATGTCAGAGCCTTTTATGAAGTGATGTCACAATGAGTCAGAGCTTTCGTCGATTTCCTCCGGAACAGCCTGATGTCAACAATCAACCCCGCATAAGGAGATTCCGAACGTTTCGCGCCGGTTCGGGAAAACCGCGCGTCGGGTCGGGTCGAGACCCGGCACTGCACTCCGTGCCGCGGCGGGGAACGCGCGTGCCGAATCTGAAGCCGCGGGGAACGCGCGTGCCGAATCTGAAGCCGGTGGGACGAACGGTTCTCGAGATACGCGGATTACAAACAAACAAACAGACAGACAGACAGAGATTTGTCGCATTTATAGATAGATGATAATCGTGTGATTATGATAACAATAATTTCATTATTAAGCAAAAATAATGATGATGTTCTGCTATGTCTCTCTAGTTATAGTGAGACATGAGTCATGTAACAGAGCTTGTGTTGTGGTTGTGTGGTTACCATGGTTACTTACTCCAAGACAGAGATGGCAGGACACAGAGTCAGTAACTGACTTAGTCTTCGCATTTCTCCCTTTTTCCATGACTGGTTCAGCAAACTGGAAACATAATCATTCTGAATCTCATGTAATAATTATAATAATAATGATAAGAAATGAATATGGAGACATGAGGAACTACAGTTAAAAATAATTAGTTTTGAAGGTGTACTCTGCAAGCTAAAGAGTACACCTTCATGATGTCACTGGTCACATGACCCCACAATCATCAATGCTCCAGTTCTAGGCAACACAGAAGGGGGGGACTTTTTCCTTATTTCCACACAACAACTCTAAGGTATATTAATGACATTGTTCAATGTTGAAAATGAGTGGTATTCTCCTTTAATGGCTTACCTAACTGTTGGTCCAGGGTCATCTTTAAGGCTACAAGGATGGACGGAGAGAGAAAGAGTCGGGTGAGGCATGATAGACAAGAGATGAAATTGAGCTAGGGTCTTTCTTGCTCAGGGACATTTGGAACGCCCCGGCCCAGACCGTACACAGCCATGAAGCATTTAGACTTAATAACACGGACTGACTCACATTGAAATTAGATATTACATGCATGCTTAATTACTTTTTCCATCAATTACACAAAACTATCAAATAAACTCACTTGCTCATGGCCAAATTCTGGGAGAAGATAACGTTTATTTCCTTCATTCCACTGAAAAACAAACAAACAAGAAACGTTATATTCTTATGACAATTTCATCTAATTAATATTAGAAAGTATTATGTTGCTTTTCTTTGCAGACTCCTGGTTCTTTCAAAACGAATAGAATATACCGGTACAGTATAGAGAGTGTGTGCGTCCATCCTTGTGTGTGTGTGTGTGCGTGCGTGCGTGCGTGCGCGTGTGTGTGCGTTTGTGCGTGAGGTCATACTCAGCATGGACTTGTTGTATGTTGCCACAGGAAGTCATCTTCTCTATAAGATAATAAACACCCTTCAGAGAGCTGCTGTTTCGACCCAGTCTGCAGGGAATATAAACAGATAATATAAACAGATAATAAAATGGTTATTCCGCTCTTAACCACTTAAACCCTAGTGTATACTTTAATGACTGGGGTCCTCCCAAGGTCTGTACTTGGCCCCCTCATTTTACTCTCAACGAATGAAAGGGTATAGGTGGAATATAATGTGTATTTTCAGTCAGAAGAAGTGTGCACTCACGCCACAGAGGCCAGGTTTGGTAGTTTGGTAAAGAGCTCAGCGAGCTCCCTGAATCCTGTGTCTGTCAGGTTGTTGTCACTCAGGCTGTCGCAACAGAGGAAATAAACACAAAACTTAAATTGCTGTTGTTACTGAGGCTACTGTTAATGGCGACTGTGTGTATCTTATAGCATTTCAATCATAATCCAAGTAGAGGTATTGTTATTGAAATATACATTACACAAATAACATACTTGATCTCAGTGATATTTGGACAGTTCTGCAGTGCTGAGGTGAGGCTAGCGGCTCCCACATCAGTGAGGCTGGCACCAGTAAACCTTGGAGTACAGTACACCATCAATCAGCCTGTCATAAGAATGAGCAGTGTAATGATAATTGAGTGAAAATCAGTGATCAGTGAAAAAAGGGAACTTACTCAAGTTTTCTCAGCGTTGTCAGTTTGGGAAAAGTGGAAGATAACTTTTCTGCAAACTTGTCCTCATACTTGCGTCCACGAAAACTAAAGACACAAATGATTTACTTACTTGTAATAATGTCCATTTAATTTAGATAACACTGAGATCATGCAGGAAGAAATTAACACAAGATATACAAATATTTGTGTGTACTGACGTTAAGGTTTGACAGCTGGGCAGGCCATCCAAGCATTCAAGCATTGAGCATGCTCCAAAGTCCAAGCCAACATCCACATTCGTTGCTGATCCAACCACAAAGGCCAGTGCCTCCATATCACTTGGCCACAGCCAGATGTTCCTTAGCTCAAGGGTGGGTCTCACACTAAGGACAGCCTTGGCTAGCTGGCAGTCCTGCGTCTCCTGGACACAGTGGCAGAGCTCTAACACCTAGGATGGATGGATGGATGGATGAACGGACATGGAAGGGAAGATGGATAGGGAGGGAGGATTAATAGGTATAGAGAGGATAGACAAGACATAAGTTACGTTTCCATAAAGCCTTTTTTTGTGCATTAAGGCTTTTGCGCATACAAAATTGAAACACTTCAAAATTCAAATAAACTTTCATTGTTCACAAAAACATTTATGCGCTTGGAGGAGGTGGATTTTGAGGCTTTATCAAAAAAAATTATGCGCATCAGCGCTTCAGGGACGGCGTCGCGCACACAGAACGGCAGAGAACGGTAGGTTCCGTACGGAACCATTGTTTACTTAGATATGGAAGGATGACCTCCCACTTGGGTAATGACGCCCCCTGGCGATCATTCAGAGAAACTACTTCAGCTCCCGTACTAACGTAGGTAGGAAGGGCCTGTCACTCAAACCGGAGTGACCCGCCTCCAGGCTATATAAACCCCCGGAGGCGGAAGTAACATCCTCTTAATACCACTCTCTGCCACATTCAGTGAAACAGAGGGGCATTACGTGGGAGGTCATCCTTCCATATCTAAGTAAACAATGGTTCCGTACGGAACCTACCGTTTACTGTCAATATTCCAGGATGACCTCCCACTTGGGATTCTTAAACTCCCCTCTAAGCCACAACCTACTCTCATACCCCCACACACCCCTCATACGGGTGAGCACAGCCCAAACGGGCGTGACCCATCACCCAGAAGGTCCCAGGCCCACCGGACCTGGGTGTGAAGGCATGAGAAAATAAAGAGAGACCCTGACAGACCGAAGTCCGCCTCATTCAACTAAATGAAAAGGACAAGTCCGCCTTATAAGTAAGACACACTATATAAGGAAAACACAGGGTCCCCCCAAAGTACCCCAGGTGGCTACATGCCCACCTGTGGGAGGGGAAGATCCGACTCCTCTATGACGTAGAGGAGGCAACTGCACCCAGAACCGAATGCGCTAGCGAAGAGGATTCGATATCCAGGTGATAGTAGGCTGCAAAGGTAGAAGGCGAAGACCAATTCGCCGAAACACAAATCTCCTGAACGGAGACTCCCTTTGCCAGTGCCCACGAAGTAGCCACACCTCTAGTGCTATGGGCTTTAAGTGCCGCCGGCACTTCCACACCCGCACTAGAGTAAGCCAGCCTAATAGCATCCACAATCCACCTCGAAAGAGTGGGTCTAGACACCGGCTTTCTGACAAGAACATTGCCCATTTCTACAAAGAGCTGAGAAGAAGCTCTAGAACCAGCAGTCCTGTCACAGTAGGCCTTCAATGCCCTGACAGGACAAAGGCAATTCAGCCGTTCATCCTCCACCGAGACAAACGGAGGAGGATGAAAAGCCAGAAGAACAACAGGCTCCTTAGGAACCACCATGTTCTTAGGAACAAACTTAAGATGAGGCTTGAGCAACACCTTGAGATCATTGTTCATAAACTGCATGCACTCCGCAGACACCGAGAGAGCTTGCAGGTCACCAACTCTTTTAGCCGTGGCCAAAGCCAGCAAAAGAGCCGTCTTGAAACTCAAAAGTTTCAAAGGCATCCCTACAAGCGGCTCAAAGGGAGCCCGACATAGGCCCCCTAGAACCACCTGCAGATCCCAAACTGGGAACAAAGACCTAGTCACCGGCCTCAAACGTTCAACTCCTTGCATGAACTTGATGACCTCCGGGACTTTAGAAGGTGCCTTGCCCGCCACCCCCAGGTGACAGGCATTAATAGCCGCCAAATACCCCCTAAGGGTAGAAAATGCTAGACCACTTCTCAAGCGGTTCTGCATAAATTCCAGAATTTCCTGGGCTGACGCCACATGAGCCACCACAGGTGGAACACGCGACTCACACCAGTCCTCAAAGGCATTCCACCTTCCATCATAAGACGCCCTCGTAGAGGGCGCCTTAGCACTCTGAATGGTATCAACCACTTCAGAAGAAAAACCGGCTGCCAGCAGGTTTAACCTTTCACGTGCCAAACCCACAGGTCTAGGACCTGCAGGTCTTGGTGGAAGATCTCCCCCCTGGCCTGACTCAACAGGTCCCTGCACCGAGGCAGCTGCCAACCCGGTTCGCAAAGGAGAGGGGCGATCGCCGATCTCCACGTGCCCTTGTAGGGGGCCACCAGGAGCATCTCCAGACCGAACCTCCTGACTCTCTCCAGAGTGGGTCGGATTAAGTCGAAGGGGGGAAACGCGTACAGTAGACCTCTCGGCCACGTGTGCGCTAAGGCGTCCAACCCCAAGGGAGGACTGCCCTTCACCGCGAAGAACAACGGACACTTCGTATTCTCCGCTGACGCAAACAGGTCCGCCACTGGCTGACCAAACTTGCGAAAAATCTGGCTCACCACCCTGGGGTGGAGAGACCAATCCTCGTAGCGAGGACCTCCCCTGGACAGGAGATCTGCTCCGCTGTTGAGGAGACCTGGGACGTGTGAGGCCCTGATCGACTTGAGGCGCGACAAGCACCAAACCGTCAATTCTCGAGCCAGACGGTCCAGTGGCAACGACGACAGGCCCCCCTGTTTGTTGACATAAAACATGGCCGTCGTATTGTCTGTCCTGACCAGGACGTGACAATGCAAAATCCAAGGCTCGAAATGCTTGAGCGCCAGGAGTATAGCCATCAACTCCAAATAGTTGATGTGACGACCCCTCATCTCCAGAGGCCAAAGCCCCTGCGCTGTGCGCCCCTCGAAAGTGGCTCCCCATCCACTGAGACTGGCGTCTGTCGTGATCGACTTGTGGGAAACCACCTCGCCAATCGAGACTCCGCTGGTGAGGAATCCCTCCACCAGCCACGGAGACAGGGCGATCGCGCAGGAAGGGGAAACCGTAACCTTCTTGTACTTCAAGGAGGGCGGGATCCCGAGGGATAACATCCATCTTTGAAAAGGTCTCATATGAAACCTGCCCAAACGCAACAGATGTACTGCGGAAGCCATCATTCCCGTCAGTACCATGCAACTCCTGTAAGTGACCTCCTGGCCCACTTGAAAGGAGTCGAGACATTCCCGAAACCTGTCCACCCTCTCCTCTGAGAGACGGGCCGACATGTCGGATGAGTCCAGAAGGACCCCAATGAATGTAAGACGACTTGCTGGAGTCAGCATGCTCTTGCCGTGGTTGACTATGAAACCTAAGGCCTTCAGGTGAGCCAAAACCACTTGTGTGTGACGCGCCACTTCGTGGGCGGAGCTCGCTGAAATCATCCAATCGTCGATGTACGTCGCCAACCTGACGCCCTGCTGTCTCAGCGGGGCGATGGCTGCTTCGGTCACTTTCACGAAAACCCTCGGGCTCAGTGACAGACCGAAAGGGAGTACTGTATACTCGTACAGGCGACCCTCGAAGGCGAACCGAAGGAATTTCCTGTGTGGGGGATAAATCTGGACGTGCTGATAAGCATCCTTCAGATCCACTGAACAGTGGAAATCCCCTTGCCTGACCGACCGTAACATGGTGGGTACTGTTAGCATCCTGAAAACGTACTTCTTCAGGTACACGTTTAGTGCCTTTAGGTCCAGGATGGGACGTAGCCCCCCCCCCTTTTTGGGCACCAGGAAATAACGGCTCCAAAATCCCATGCGGGATTGGGTCCTGTCCAGCTCCACTATAGCACCCTTGCTTAGCAATGAGCTGATCTCTTCTCTCAAAAGACTTGCTTTTAAACCACGTGCTCTGGTATGAATAACCCTGCTCGAAAGCGGGGGTATATCTGCGAACTGTAACCTGTAACCCCTGGTTATCGTTCGAAATACCCAATGGCTCGGGTTGCATAACTTCCACTGGCGCGCACAGCGTGCTAGCGTGTTTTGAGCGAGAGAAACCCCACCACTGTGCTTCCGTGACGGCGGAGCTTTTTTGTCGGCCGGACCGGAAGTGGGGAACCTGCGTATCCGTATCCGGAACGACCGGATGCGGAGCGCAAGGGTTCAATAGGCCGCATGGCGGAAACACCTTCTGGTTGTACCGCTTGACTAGCGGAGCTATTTTGCGGCGGGACCGGAAGTGGGGAACCTGCGTATCCGTATCCGGAACACCCGGATGCGGAGCGCGGGGGTTCAATAGGCCGCAAGGTGGGAACACCTTCTGATTGTACCGCTTGACTAGCGGAGCTCTTTTGCGGCCGGACCGGAAGCGGGGAGCTAGCGAATCCGTATCCGGTGAAACCGGAAGCGTTCGGTTTTCGCTCGATAGAGCGACAGGAAGAGCAAAGCGATTCGACTGATAAACAGACTCGCCCACAACTAAAGCATTCTCCCCTGACAGGAGAGGAACTTTTACGTTTAATACCTGCTCTAAGGCCTTTATGCTTGTCCCTTGACCCGGGCTCATAGTAGGCCGACAGAATTTCTGACTCAAGGTTAAATTCATAGCATCGCTCACGCGAGGGAAAATCCACTCGCGCGCATGAGGAACCATATAATTGTTTGACGTTAACATTACTGGTTGCTGATAAAACCTCTGACTGATTAAAGAGTCCTGACGGGACTCCATCATTCTTACAGGAGGCATGCATAAAGGATTCATATTGTCGACGCGAGGGATATCCCACTCGCGCGCTTGAGGAACCACATAATTGTTTGACATTAACATTACTGGATTCTGATAAAACCTGTGATTGATTATCGAGTCCTGACAGGACTTCATCATTACTACAGGAGGCATGCACGATGGGGTCGTCTGTGCTAGTGCGAGAGAGTTGGACAGAGACAGACTTTGCTCTTTCAACATGTTTATTGTCGACACAGGAGGCATCAAAATTAACATTTTCATTTCCCCGACACGGGGTACCGAAAAACGCCCTCGTTTGGGGGGAGGGGGACCGAGAGACACCTCGGACCCCCGCCCCAGCACAATTCCCCTCTTCAAAGTGTCATTTGCGCTGTCCCCTACCGCGGCCACCGCGGTATGAAGACTGCTGCCTGCCATCCTTGGACGGGCGGCGCGGCTGAGCGCGCTCGGGAACCACAGCCTTGCTGCGGGGCCTGTCAGGCGCCCTGGCTGCAGAGGCTCCCCTGGAGGAAGACGAGTGCTTCTTAAAAGAAGCAGAGCGGCCCCTTTCCTTGGCGCGGGAGGAGCGGGACGTCCTCCTAGCTTGCTGCGGTTCATCCTGTGGCACTGTGGTGGACTCGACGATGTCCTTAGCCGCCTTGAAGAAGGTAACTCTACCCTGCAGCAGCTCCAAGCCCCCACCCATGAGGGTGGTGGGACTGTTCTCCATGTTTATGAGAGACTTGTACATCTCCCCGCGAGGACCTAGAGGCTTCTCGCCCACGTCCCTCTTAGGCTCGAGGTCGACATAGTCGAGCCAGCGGGCTCTCTCAGACTGGAGGTTGTAGTCCATGGACCTGCCCATCCACTTAACCGCATGCCAATTGACCTTCAGCATGATGTCAAATAGAGTGTTCAGTTCAGCTGTGTGCTCCCCCGTGGGCAGACCTTTGACCAGGTCCTTGGTGGAAGCGAGCAAGAGCTGGATCAGATTCAGGTCCTTAGCGGCCAGAGCAGCGGACCGGTAGGCGTTACGAGCCCTGTCCGACTGCAGCTTGTCCTCCAGGACAGTGAACCCCGGCGGGTTGGTGCCGACGGGGCCAACAAACGGCCCGTTTTTAGCTGTGCCTACATCTTTGTACTGGGGTCTGACGGAACTCAGAAAAGATTGTGCCAACAGGTGGTCCAGGTTAGGGCAGGTGGACATGCCTGCCTCCGCACCGCCCACCAAATCCAACACAGAAAAAGGCAGCTTCCTGGGGTCTTTATGTGTCTTCCATGAGGAATGGAGGGCCTTGGTGAAACCTTTCACCAGCGGCAGCCTGGAGAGGACATACGGGGCGGGAACCGAAGGCTCCTGCCCGGGCATTTCGTCATCATCCTCGGCCTCTTCAGAGGGGAGAGGAGGTGGCAACTCCTCTCCAACTCTGGCCAGAGCTCTCATGTAGACTGTGAGATGATCCAGCATTTCTGCTGCAGAATCGACGTCCTCTGCTCCCGCTTCACTCGCTTGACTGGCGGGTGGAGGGGCAGTGGTGCCTGAGGAGGCCTGGGAGCTCCCTGCGGCGTCCAGTTGACGTGCTGGAGCCGCAGGGGCATTACCTTTCACAGTGACCGTGAGTCGAGAACCCTCGTCCTCGACGGAGTCCTCCTCCTCCTCGGCCGTGTATCCAGAGTATTCAGAACCAGAACCCTCGCTCTGACAGGAGCTCAGGTCCGACTCTCGCCTGAAGGTCTGGACTGTTTTGGTGATGCTCACGTCGAGGGGGACGTCCCCGACGGTCACATCCAAGCGTTTCTTTTTGGGCACCGCGCCCGAAGGGGAAAAGGCTACCGGAGATTTCTGGATGTTAGCCTTCTTGGTCGCCTTCTTAGCGGCGACTTCACCAGACCCGCCAGCTCCAGTGACAGTGGAGCTAGCTGCGGTCGGTTGCGCGGCAGGCGGTGTCTCATGTAGCACGGCGCCATCTTGACTTGGAATGGCGCGCTGATTGCCAAGCGGATCTCCGGAAGGCAGCGCCGCACCTTGACCAACGGTGCGGGCCGCCTGGGGAAGGAAAGACTGGGCTGTGGGGTTGAGAGCAGTGGACCCACCTGGTGGAGCGCAGGCCCCGAGGCCTGCCCTGGCTAGGTAGAACCGGTGTATCAGTACATCGTGGTCGTAGGCCACGCAGCAGTCACAGAAAGGTCCTGCTCTCCCCTGAGGACTCAGTGCAGAGAAGGCGTGTGCAACGCCCATGCAGCCGACACAGAGATGGTGAAGATCCTGTCCGTCGATGAGTCCTGGACAGCCTGGACATTGCCTCGGCAGGAAGGCCAGAGGATCCATGGCGAAGCACTGTAGATAGAGTTAACCAGAAGCAGACGAGCTAACAAGCTAACGGCTAAGGCTAGGCCACGCTTGATTCGGGCAGGGCCTGAACAAGCGGTAAGCAGTGTAGCTAACGTTAACAATAGCAGACGAGCTAACAAGCTAACGGCTAATGCTATGCCACGCTTGCTTCGGCGAAGGCCTGAACAAGCAGTAATAATCCTTTGTTATAAAAGGAAATAACCGTCGATTTAGGACGGAACAAGAATAAGTATTCTTAAGTACGGGTTAATTCAACACTCGCCAGTGGGCGACTCCAATGCCACCGCTTTAGGCTAATGCGCGAAGAATAATAATACAAAGGCTGAGTTTCAACTTATCTGAATGTGATATCGCAGAGAGTGAAAAGAGGATGTTACTTCCGCCTCCGGGGGTTTATATAGCCTGGAGGCGGGTCACTCCGGTTTGAGTGACAGGCCCTTCCTACCTACGTTAGTACGGGAGCTGAAGTAGTTTCTCTGAATGATCGCCAGGGGGCGTCATTACCCAAGTGGGAGGTCATCCTGGAATATTGACAGTAAACAGCAGACCTCCAAGTCCAAGCTCACATCGCATCCGCAACGAGCTGTGATGAGCTTGTACTGTATATCAGCTGTTAGCGTGCGCAATGCTGTTGCAGGGGTGAACGTGAAGTAGCCTACAGTACAGTATGTGGAGTGGAGTGTTGCGTCGCTTCTTCTCTCTCTCTCTTATCTTATAGGCCTATATGAATTCTATCGGCTGAAGAGCCCAGGGTTAGAGTGCATGTTCAATAATGTTTCTCACTTGACTGGAAAAATAGCTCCTGTCCGACTGCTTATTTCATGAACTATCTCCAAGAATCGCATTTTATCAGTGGAAGTAAACAGGCAAAATGTGCATTTCCTTTTTTCGACTTTCTGATGGTTAGCTTTATGGAAACGAAACTATAGAGACAGACAGACAAACTCTGAAATGTCTGTACAAAATCTACATATCATAGAAATACTGTAGTTTAGAGTAATGTACTTTTGGCCCAGTCAAGATGTTGCTGCCAGCGAGGTTTTTCAGCAGTTTCAGAACAAGGGCTTGTCTCCTCTCAACCCAATCTTGGGCTCCAGAACCCCCAGCTAACTGAACCAAGGCCAGGGTACAAGTTGTGGAAGCCAAGCCACACACGAACAGGTGCAGAGAGTCCGTGAAGACCATCTTTGGGTCTGATTTAGAGGTCCAACGAGTCTTCAGGTTGAATCTGTGGATGGAATGAGATGGGGAAGGTAAATGCTGAAGGCTTAAAGGCCATCTTGCTGTGGAACGCTAGTATAAATGTTATCGCAGTGACATTTAAAGGATACTTCTTTGATAAGAATTTGACTTTTTAGGACCAAAGCCTGATAGGGCACAGTTTTAATATTTTAAAGTAGAACTCTTAAGGTTTCAGGTTGTACAGGCAAACTCAGATTCCCTTTTTGGTAACGCTTTATATACCATCGTTTCCTGTTGAGATTGGCACATTTCACCCAGGGTTTTTTTTCCATCTCACTCACGTCACTTTGTCTGCTGACCTCACTCAGCAATGAAATAAACAGAAAATAAACAAAAATGTATTTGAAAGAATTATCACAGGAGGCAAGCAGTGATCACCCCATGATGTGCACTGCAATGTAGTTTCAAATGCACTACATTGCAGGCGCTTTTTGAGAGTGAAAGAATAAGAAGACACGTGTGACATGTGTGATCATGGGCAGCTTGCCCCAGGAAATCTGCCAAGCTCAATAGGGAACAACGGTAGTGTTACCCAATTTGTATCTGTATGCCATTTCAACTGATTTTGATATGATTGGTTACTGGACTGATTTACGAAAGGACTTGCAGATCACCCAGACTAATGACTTGTGTTTCCAAGCAAGTGCACCTTGAATGTTTTCCCATCAATTCAGTTGAATCTGTTGAAAACAACAGTCTTTCTTACCTCTTCTTAAGCTGAGCGTCAGTGACATCATCACTGGTCATGATTCTGAGCGCACCTAGAAACTCCTGTAGTGTCAGATGAATGAAGCAATATGCATGGCCTGGTGTCCCATTTTCACATCTCAGTTCCACCTGAGAGAGGGAGACCGGGATGACCTTAATGTATACATCGCCACAGATTTTGAACTGAAAAAAAGTTCCACACTTGACCTTTACACTACACTAATGAGATGATTACTGCACCTGGGTGAGGAGACCAGCCCTCATTGAGAACCCAAGAATATTCTGAGGAACATCTTGTTCCCTGAAGAGAAACCTGCCCTCCTCTAAACCTGTCCAGGCCAGCTGACAAAGCTCAGACACTACAGAGCGGTACCGATGTAGTTCAAAAGAAAACACTGTCCTGGATGCAGACAATGAAAGAAATAGTAAATTAATTCATGAGCATTTCCATCTAAGTAAATATCTTACATTTATAAAGTCACAGTCTAAAATCTTGTAAAATAAATAACATAAACATAGGTGGGAGGAGGAAACATGGGTGGAGGAAAGTGTCAGAACTCAGGAGTGATTTATGACAGAAGGATACCAGGCAAGAGTCAGGGGCGGAGCTATAGGCGAAGCAGCCAATGCAGTTGCATTAGGGGAAAAAAACTTTTATTTTGAAATGCTTACCGGATTGAGAAGACACTCTATTGCCCCTCTTGATTGCCCAATCTGATCAGTTGCTTGAGGACAGCTGTTTCCTGTTTACTTTTAGCGGCAGCATTAAGAATCTTTTCTCTGCCGTCTGTTTAGTGTTCAGGGCTGTTATCGGTAGTTTTTTTAAAGCATGGCTCTGAAACTAATATCTGATTTCTTTGGTGGGCCCGCCACCCAATTAAAAAAGAAAAAGAGTTGTAGGCTACAGAAGCAAGTAGGATATTGTTGATCAGTCTGTGACTCTATCAGAGGAGGAGGATTAGGAACAGAATTTCCACTAATTAATAGCATTTATACCAGGGGTCTTCAACAGGGGGTCCTCAGACAGAGTTACTACAGGGGGTCCTCCAAATCTTCCAATCCTTTTTATATTAACCACTTGAACCCTAGTGTCCATATTCTGAGAACTGTAGCCGAAAATAGCCGATCGGCTATTTTCGGGAAAGAGGTTTGATGTACAGAGTAAAAGGTCAAGTTTATTAGGTAATGACGGCTCAAGTGGTTAAATACCCGAAACACGAATTGACATGAATTCAAAATACACTGATGATTGTGCTGTCAAACGATGAAACTCTATGCAATCTATGAAAAGGTTGTGGGGGTCCCTGCTCCATCTCTCTCTTAACCAAGGGGTCCTCTGCCTGAAAATGTTGAAGACCCCTGATTTATACTGTTATATTGTGTTCTGATGGCCGCTGTTGCCTACTGTATTTTATTGTGTTGGCAGCCGCTGCGCTGTTTCTGACCGATTTTGAGGGATCAGTCGGTGGGGGGGCCTGTGGTGAAAACCTCGCATTGTATAGTAGTATAAAACTGTCCAGCCATGCTGTACAGCTTAGAAACAATGGCATTGATGAAAAGACAGGAGGCGGAGCTGGAGGTGGCAGAATTGAGGATGCTAAGATTCTCATTAGGAGACAAGATCAGAAATGACTACAGTAGAGGATCAGCCCAGGTTACAAGGTTTGGGGATAAAACAAGAGAGGCGAGGTTGAGATCGTTTGGACATAATAGAGGGGAGGGATTGGGAGACATTGTGAGAAAGATGCTGTTGATTGAGCTGCCAGGCAAGAGAAGAGGAGGAGGTTTATGGATGCGGTGAGAGGACATACAGTATGCACTTGGCTAGAGTGACTGAGGAAGATCAGAGAACGGAAGCAGATGGAAACAGAAGCTCCACTGTAGTGATCCCTGATGGAAATTAGTCGAAAGAGGAAGAAGAAAAAAGATCATAAAAACATAATCATTGTCAGAAATTAACTGTATCTGTAATTTGTCCAGACTTAGAGTCTGGGTAGGAGTTAGAGTGATGTTCCTGCTTACCTAACCCTAACCCTAAACCTTAAAGCCTAACCCTAAGTTAGTGGGGAACTTACATGTAAAATCTGAGGAACATAGGGATACTCTGCTAACTATAATTGGTAGGACATGTGAAGGAATTAACATTACACAGCTTTATCAATTTGGCTTCAGTGAACAGGCACAACTGACGTCCTCAAGATTCACCTGTCCAGTCTTTTTAATAGAATAATACAAATTAAAACGGCTAGCACATAAAATCAATCTTCAATCATAATGCAGCTGTCCCTGATACAGTATAGTGGATGCATTACAGCCAAGAAAGACAGAGCTCTGTCCGTTTGAGTGCTGAAGAAGGCCACCTTGGCTGAAGCACATCCACTATACAGTACAGTATCAAGGGCAACTGCATTAAACTATTGATGAAGATACACGTTGCACTTATATTACAACACCCACCTCTGTACAGGTTCTGTGCTTGTAGGCCAGTCGCCTGTCATCTTCCGTCCTCCAACAGCTGCAGTTCCTGGGCCTTGGCTCAGAAATGCCCAGAGAACAGTGAGGTAGGCCTGCGTACGACTCTCAGGCATCTGAGGTGAGGATGGAGTGTCAAGAATCATCTCTGCTCCTTCTCCTCCCCAAACTGTACCTTTCTTCGCCACGTTTTCATTTCCTTCTCCTGATTCTGCTTTTCTTTTCCGACTCACTCCTCCAATGCCCTGCCGCCTTCGTACTACTGTCACACTGTAAGGCTGTTCTCGCTCTCTAACTCCTTCGATTTTGCCTCCTTTTGCTTCTCTCCCTCCACTTCTTCTTTCATCAACTCCTCTAGCTGGGGCTCCTTCTGTCCCTCGCAGCAGGTGTTGTTCCACACAGACACAGCTGATGTTGCAGAGAGCAGGGAGGGAGGACATGGCCAGGAGGTGGCGACTAGAAAGAAGTAGGTCCACCGCCTGCTCCATGAGGGCTTTGTTCTTTGTGTGACCTGTCAAGATGAAGTGTAAATGTAATAATGTATCGTCTCACGATTTGTTTAAAGCTGGAGGCGATAACAATAGATGCACATTTTGTTTTTTTGTTTTTCTGCAAGGGTTCCGAAATCCTACTGGCTCACAATACATCACACTGCGACATGTTGTGAGCTTGTATTGTAGATTGGCTATTTTTGCTATCTATTTATATTTGTAATGCAATTTCACAAGCGGGGGGAATCCCTGCACTAACTGGCTGTGCCACCAGGCACGGTAGATTGAGAGCTTTGTCTTCTGGCTCATCTCTCTTTTTGTCATAACAGTGCGAAGCACCCCCTACTAGTTATTCTTTAACCAGAGATGTCGTTTGGACTGCATTTACCAAATAAGTAGTCTAGGTACCCAGGCTTTTATTTTCATTCGCCCACCAAATAAGCAACCCACCAAAAAGCGAATCACATTTACAGAACTTTCACTGCAGTACACCTGCGAATACGCCCTCTTTAAAATGTCCAGTCATGTAAATACAATACATGAATGCAATATTTCACCTCTTATCCGGAAGTAGCTCTCGAGATATTGCTTGATCTCATTTTGGTTCCATTCCAGCAGCATCCCGACATTATCTACAACGTCTTCCAAGTCCATGAGGTCACGTGCACGACAGGTGACCACCAAAGTGCATCCTGGGAGAATCCTCCGACTTAGCAATGCTAAAATGAATTCGGCAACAGGCATGGGGCTTTGCAGGTCCTTCAAGGCTCTGTCCTCCTGTGTGTTTCCAACAACGATCTTACTGTGGAATTCATCATAGCCATCAAGTACCCAGCAGCTTTGTTCTGGGTTGGAGGAGAGGTACTCCATTATTGCATCCTGTTCAAACACACATCACAGAAGTAAATTACATTGAGTGATTGACAAAGATGTTAAAATTATAAATTAAATAGTTCTCCTTAAAATGATATATTGGCAGAATGAACCCATTAAGACCTATAAGGCCGATTCCACAAATGTCTTTTTAATGTCAATGACCCCTTAAATGTATTTGGCCGCGACCCCCATCTCATAATATTTTGTTCCAGGGACCTCCAGAAGCAAAGATTTGAGTTAAAAATATTCAATAAAAAAAATACATACATATTCAAAGCTCATAGCGAGGCACAAAGTTTACAAACTGTACTAGATCACATCCTTATTGCTAAGTATTTTGGATAATGCTGCAAGCATCGTCTGCTTAATTCTGCAGCCAAATAGACTCGGAGGTTTGCATGAAATTCTTCATAAGTCTTAATGAATGCAAGGGGAAGTACTGTACAAACTACAGAGGAAGTATTCTCCACTTGCACAATGTGCATTTCCGCCCAGCTGCTAATCCCTTTGTAATTAATGCACTCTTTAAGTTTTATACTCCTTAGCGTTGTTTATTTTATATTTACTCATTTCTATGTCAAGTCTTTGTATGCTTAATTTATTTACAGTTCATTTTTATCCATAGCCTCAGACAGCTACTTGTACCTTTTCTTCCTCGCCACCTACTGGAGGCAGGTAGTACTGGAACAGCAACTCGGACAGGGAGAGGGGCTGGGACAATAGGTTGAGCTGACGGAACTCCAGCAGGACAAAGAGCCAGGAAGACGGCATGGGACCCTGGAAGACAGGAGGTGAAGATGAAAGGGGGAGGTTAAGTAAGGTAAAGTGTACCTAAATTCTAATATGAAGTTGATGGCATTTATTTTATCCAAAAATAAAAATGTATCAAAATAACAACAGGCAAGATATCAAAGATAGCTGTGTACTCACCAGGCCCTGTGCCCACAGTTGTCCCATATAGGACATCAGCAGAGATTTCCCAGCGCCAGCCTGGCCCAGCAGAACTGTGACCTGACCAGCGATACCCTGAAGGAAGGACTCTAGTGTGATCCTGGTATCCATCGACCCCATATATCCAACAGGATCTGAATAGTTAGGGGTATAGGGTGGAGTGGGTGGTTAAGCATTATATAGTCAGGCAGAAACCGCTTATCTCCATATTTTAACTTTTAGTTTTTTCATAAATGAACCCCTACTTGGTCATCGTCACTGCGTCGGGCAGAAACGTCGTATTTCCAAGTTTCAAATGTGCATTTTCTCGCAAAGTAAAGCACTGCTTCATCACATGGCCATCTCACAAAAGTAGTGAAAACAGCTGATCTACCAGCACACAACGCCTCACGGGTAGATAGGCTGTTTTCACTTGTTTAAATCTTTTTAAAAATGATAAATACAAAACAAACAGTTTTGGACATACAACAGGTTTCCACCCGACAACGACGTCATAGGCTACTACAGTTTCACACAAACACATCAAAAGTAGCAGATCAGCAAGCTCAAAACTGAAGCGACACGTTTTGAGCTTGTGGATCTGCTACTTTAGCTGCTTTGAATTTGAATCATGCAAATTACAGTATTGGACAGAGGCGATATACAGTACATAGACTTTGACTAGATTGTATAAAAAGGTTTCAGGTTTTAGGCACCAACTTAAGCCAAACTGGTGAAGATTTTAATAATTTCAGCAAATTTAACTGTTTAGACATGAGATGTCTGCACATACTGTAGGCACTGCCTCTGCTGCTGAATCTATCAATAATCTATCTATAAGTGGGTAATGTTCCAAGTTCACCTTTATTTAGCACCACCCTGAGGCCAAAACGTCCACTTGTTTTCTATGTTAAATGAACATTGTACATTTTTAATTATAGTCTTTTATTTCACTCTAGTGTCCCTATTCTGTGGTGAACATTCTGCGTTACCATGTGTTGTCAGCTTGTAGATACTGTAGACTATTTTTGGCATAGAGATTTGTGTAGACGGAAAAAGGATAGGATAGGCATAGAGCCATGGGGGTCTCCGGGCAACTAGGTATAGGGGTTTAAGTGTTAAAGCTTTTGCTGCTGATGGTTCTATGAATACACATGTCGATCGTAAAAAGATGGTTGCCCACCCCTGTAGGAGTCAGAGAAAATCATAGCAACCTGGGGTTCTGTTCCCCCTGTCTCCTGGTCCAGGTGTTTGGTCAGGCCTCTCCCGGGTTCTGAGCTGGCTCTGGTTCCTGGGTCTGACGCCAACCCATATGTCCTCCAGCTTCACCTCCTTTATCAATCCATCTCCATGCCTCTCCCACTTCCTCAGCAGCAAACTCCTCACTGCATCTCTGTAGTGCACCCAGTGGTCTGGGTGTGCAATTGTAAGGTTGAAAAATATCAGTGGTCGTGTACAACTGTAGAGAGTGCAGTAGGCCTATAGCATTTTTGAAAAACTCTTTTAAGTTATTGGTTTTCTACGGTCTTGATAGTATAGTATTTACTCTTCTAAAATACAAGTCATCATCAATACTTGCTTTAAGGTAAATCAAATATAAAATCATAAAGAGACCAATACGATCATGCATGCTGTACTTTGTAATGAGGTTAACTGTGCTCTACCAATTGGAGACGGTTTGCTTGCTTGAGGCTCTGAGAGGTGTGATGATGACTTCTCACCCATTAGACTGCGGTTATCCTCAAAACCATCTGCAGTAAAAATGAAACAAACAAATAGAACCTGTCATCCCCCACCAGCTACAGTTATACATTGTGCAACTCCAAAATCCAGGTCTTGTTCTTGATCACAAACAGCAATCTCTCTCTCTCTACTCTCTCTCTCTCCTCTCTCTCTCTCTCTCTCTCTCTCTCTCTCTCTCTCTCTCTCTCTCTCTCTCTCATACAACATATAAAAGGCCAATCCATTAGTACAATAGGCTACAATAAACTCCTACAGTAAATGCGACAGGCCACAGGAAATTAGTCTTTGGTACTTTATATGACATGAAATAATAGTAGGCTGCGTACACACTCAAAATAAGAATATAAAACTTGTGACATGTTGTTGGCTTGTAGTAAGTATGGAACACCAAACGGCTCATATAGATCTGTTCTTTTAGTCAACAACACATACTACATAGGCCTACTGTATAAATGATGCTTCAGTAGCCAAGCCATCCCAGACATACCGTAGTTCCACTGGCCTGTACAAAACTTCCCTTTCAACACAGAGGATTTGGCAGTGCAGCTACGTATGTATCTAAACACCATTCACAAGACAAACCGCACCTCACATGACTGTGGTAATAGATGATGAATGGAAAGTTATGATTCAACAAGATCTCAGATCTGTTTTCTCAAAAATGTCACGTCTGATGTTTATACACCGTTCGCCTTTGTTGGTTGGTGATAGCATCTGTTTCCCTGTTTCGGCAATTACATTCACCTGTCCCTTGTTGATTAGATCTTCCTCCGCTTGACTACTGGCACCATTTCAGCCTTACAGTGTGACAGTAGTCCACATTCTTAGTGAGGCACATTTATAGGGGAATACCAGAATACACGTCACATTTAAAAACAGTCTGCATAGTCAAACACAGTATTCAGTTGAATAACTTGTCATAAAAGAAACCAAAAGCACTGAAGGGGAATCCCACAATATATGGAACAAAAGACAAACCACCTTAGTTTAGATTGTCCTTTTCTTCTAAACTCATACACTAATGGGGTCCGGCTTGCATTGTGCCTTATGCCTAATCTATAGGCATCTATTTTAAAATAGTGAAAATAGCTGATCTATATCAACGCACTGTGAGCTTGTAGATCGGCTATTTTCAGTATTTTAAAATGTTTTAGGCATAAGGCGCAGCACAAAATAGCGCTTAGTAAAGACCACAAGTTTAGTAAAGACTAGTACCTCACAGAATGTGCATCACTCAGCTTCTTTGTGTTTTGGACATTTGACATTTATACAAATACAAAAACAATCTAAACAATTCATCACTATTAATCATAGTAAATTACATCCAAACAGGTTCCTGGTTTAATGTCCCTTTTAAACAATATAGGGCCTATTAATGTACAAAGTTCACAGTATTTAAATATAGTGCAGGCTTTCAATATAGGGCTACTCTTTGTGTTGTGACCAGGCAATTTATGTCCAAAGAGGTTCCTGGTTTAAAGTCCTAGACTGGCAAAGGAATCTATGCAAGGAGAGTAAATGAATAACTCAACTGCACAAAAACTAGCATTTATAGATCTTGATATTAAATGCACTCAATGCTCCTGTGATAATACCGACCAAATGATTGAAAAGATACATAATACAGTGGCTCTTAATTGTGTGCATGTGAGAGAAGATGCTTGATAGTCCTGACCAAAGTTGGTGACACAGTAATCTCTAGCAAGGAAGAGATTACCTAGTTGGGCTGTATTCTTGACAAATACCTGTCTGGGGATAGCATGGCAACAATGGTGATCAAACAAGTAAATCAAAGAACAAGATTCCTGCGCAGAATCTCCACTTTTGTCAACAAAAGTGCACTCAGGACTCTTGCTGGTGCCCTCATTCAGTCCCACTTTGACTACGCTTGCATTTCATGGTACTCCAACATAAATTAAAAAAAAACAGTAAAGAATAAGCTCCAAATCTCAAAACAAACTGATTCGGCTACTTCTCGACCTGGGGCCCATGACCCATGTTTCTCCCACACATTTTGCTAGCCTAAGTTGGCTCAGCATTGAAGACAGAGTTAAACAACTAAAAATGGGTTTGACTTTCAAAATAGTCAACGCAAGTCTGCCCTCCATCCCCTCAGTACCCGCATATCTGACTCCAAAAAGTTAGCGACACCCACAGCCACAACACCAGAGGGAATGCACACAATGATCTGATAACACAAACCCATAAGACAAATATGGGTAAATTCTCCTTCTACAACACCGCCACCCAGGTGTGGAATTCCTTGACTACCTCCCTTAAAACATGTAGATCATGTAGATCTCCCATAGACAGGCGAGAAGTGAGCACCCCCCCCCCCCCCCTTACCTTAGCCCCACCCCCTTGTTTTCCCGATACTGTACATATAGTGCTTTTATAACTGCGATATCATTGAATGTTTTTTTTGTTGCTTTTTGCTTGCTATTTATTATGTCCATGAATTAAATACAGAGGGCTTTCAATGTCAAAAAGACCGTAAAAAGTCTTATTTTTAGACAGGGTGTTTAACTGTACGTGTACTGTACTACATTTCAATTGTATTGACTATACTCACGCGCGTGCACGTGTGAACACACACAAGCACATGCACACAGAGCGGGTTAAAAGCGTGCAGATCGAGTATTGCTGCAAAAATGCATTACACAACCTCTCCCTCTGTTCTCTCCACAACAGGAGAATGGAAAGACATTTCATTACTTCTGTTATTACCACACTATGATGTGTCGCAGCTAGGTTTCTGTTTTAACCACTTGAACAGCATTCCAATTCTGGGGTGAACATTTTGTGAAAAGATCTACAAGTTTACAACATGTCGCAATGCGTTGTGACCTTGCAGACTGGCAATTTAGTGTAAAGAAAAGTATTAGGAGGCCTATTATAGACCCCTGTGGGACAATGAAGAATATGGATGCTGTCGCGTGGAGACCTTGACAGTAATGCCCCTGCATAATTGCCTTGTAGTCTCAACATTCTTTTCACGCACACAAGTACTCTCTGAGGATGAATGTAATCATGCAGAGCCACATTATCTGTCTACTCTCCCATGTAAACTGTACACATGCACACACGACACAGGGCCTACTATGCATACATATCACACTTAAATACTGAAATTGTAATTACCTGTGTCACTGGGATAATGTGGTTCACTGTCTGGAAGACTCATTGGATCTGCTGGATGGACAGATGTATGTACAGGCAGTCAAGCAGACGGGTCAACAGATCAAATACATTCATATTTGCAAAATCACATACTATAAAATTAACTGAAATTGTGCCAAAGACATATTTTTTTATTCCATGTTACATGCTATATACATATATGATGGTTTTAGCAAAAGCTCACCACGCAGGCAGCGCAAAGTTGCTGCTTTGTTGTTAATTTGTGGATTATTTGCTGATAAGAAAGACTTGTGAATTTGTATGGAGACAGAATGGCAAATAAACACCTTTTGTTTAAAAAAAAAAAAGAAAGTTACTTTTGTGAGCTTGTGCAGTTTTTGGTAAAGAGCGAGTATCGACTCCCACGGTCAATTACTTTAAGTATATAGGATTTAACCACTTAAAACGTATATACTGTACTTAGCTGACCAGGGTCCCCCAGGGCTCATTACTCGGTCGACCTCTTTCTTTACTCTACACCAGGGGTATCCAAACTTTTATCAAAGGGGCCCATGTTTGGAAATATGAAAATACCTGACTGCCGACTGCATCTCCTGTCAGTTAACTTTAGACCATAACAAAGTCACAAACTATACACGTTTTCATATAACAATGCAATTTTGTTGGCATTGTAGCCAAATGTACAGTAAGCCATTCTTCTTCTGCACAACCATTCAGATTATTTTATACATGCATGCAATGCATTGTTATTGTATTTACAGTCCAATAAATCGTCCCTACAAAACTAAATCTAATAGAAATAGAAATAGCCTTTATTTCATGCATCTAGGGACTGAGACAATACAAGTTACAATCTGCCTCACAAACTTCAATGTTTGAATTTCACCTGACTATGCTTGTGGTCCATAAATAATACATTTTAGGAAGGAAGTCATGGGCCATATCAAATCTGCCATTGTAATGTACTTACCAAATATCTTTGCAGAAAATAGCAACAAGCTCATAATGTGACGGGCCACATAGTGAGCTGGTAGATCAGCTATTGTCGCTGAATTTTCACCACCAGAATAGGAACACTAGGGTTCACGTGGTCAAGTGCCAAGGTCTTGAACCCCCTGGATCATAGTAGTGATATTACCATTTAAAACCCTAGTAGTGATATTACCATTTAAAACCCCATAGACCGGGGGCGTCCGGTGGCCTACTGGTCAAGGTGCATAACACATAGGCACCGCCACATAGGCATGGTTGTCACGGCGTCACCGGTTCAATTCCCGATCCGGACGACGTTTACCGCATGTCACTCCCCATATCTCTCTCCCCATTTCCTGTCAGTCTACTGGACCTCCCTTGGTCAATAAAGGCAAAAGCCCAAAAAATTAATTATAAAAATAAATAAAAAACCATAGACCTTTTGTTTAATCACATAAGAACTGTGTTAAAAAATAAATAAGAAAACAAGTCCAGTCCAGCCAGGGAAAAGTCTGTGTCTTTTATGATATTTAGTATTATATTTATCATCTGTGAGAAAATCGAATTAATTCTGCAGTGGTACCCGGAAGTAGCAATATAAAACGACATTACACGACATTACACTGAAGCACATCATGCTCCATAAATATTTTCCCTGATATTCTGTGACATTTGTTATCAGTTTGTGATATTATTTCGTTTGCTTGATGAAACAACTGAGAAGTGGAACTGACAGCGTTACGCTATAGAAAAAACTAACAAACTGCAATGCAACATGATGATGATAATGTGCTGCAACAGTGGCACCGGGAGGCGGCCGCAATTTTACTTTTACTTTTACTTTTTCACTGTCAGTTAATGCTTCAAAACCAAAAGAGTAAAATTGCTGGACTATATCTTTTTGGAACTCAGTTCTTAGATTAGATGATTTTGAAAAGTTATATGGGATTGGAATTGGGAATTAAGGCTGTTCTGTGATCCAGGTTGCATGACTTTTGACGTCAGACATCGGTACACTACTTCTCCAGGGAACAAGTCAAAGGTTGAGATGAAAAATGTCACACTCACTGTGCTGTCCTGCAATTGACATGAGTCTGGACTCCAGGTGCATGGGCATGTTCTCACACAACATGCACACACTCTGCAGAAAGTTTCTACAAACCGCAGAGCACGCAGTCTTCAAGTAGTCCAACATCACTCTTACTTGGCTATGCTCGGCTGGCGGTTGTGGTACCAGTTCAGCCTGCCACCGAGCATCACTGGGAATCATGCCATACAACTTCGCCATGACCACAGGTGACTGGCCAGAGAGGATCTGGAGGAGTTCAGTGGATTCCTGAGCCAAGACAGAGTGAACATCTTCCTCCAGTTCATGGTCGACCTCCTCTTCCATCTTCAGTCTCCATCAACTGGGCAAGAAGTGCACACGCGCAATGTACATATTAATTAAGTGTACCGGTATGTACTGTATGCACAAGCTCAAACACACACGCACGCACGCACGCACGCACGCACGCACGCACGCACGCACGCACGCACACACACACACACACACACACACACACACACACACACACACACACACACACACACACACACACAATTTAGGTGCACACAATTTAGGCGTTCAAGCTATAAGCTATGGCTATAACGGACTGTAAGCACATTCGATTTTTCACTAGTAGCACACTCGCACTATATACAGTAGCATATACCCCAATGCATTAGTTATTAATTGACTAGAAAGACCCTTTCTAGCTTCTCTGAGCATACAATCTCTGCCAGGCTGGGTTAGGATCTGAATCAGCTGAAGGGAAATGGCATTTATTTCAACATGAGGATAGATGATCCGTATAGGGTATTCCAACGTTCAAAATGTTAACCTTTAAAGGGGAACCAGGCAAGTCTGTGTGTATACAAATTCCCCCCTCTCTCTCCCCTCTAATGACAGGCATCAAACAGGTAGCTGTATTTGATGCTTTCATTGATTGGACAGATCCCTAACGAGCACTTGACACTTTTGGCCGAATCAATTACCTCCGTGCACAACCCCTTTGAAGTTCAAAGGGAGCAATTAAGAGCGCTGGACAGCCCCCCTTGACAAAATGGCAGCCCGGGGGCCACATGCGGCCCCCACCTTCACTTAATGCGGCCCGCAGGTTAATAATAGGCCTATCGGAATACTGATGTTATTGTTATATATTAGTAGTTGAATGACTAGTATAATAAAGTCTTTTTTGTGTCCAATGTATTTTTATTTAAGTTCATAAAGTTAACATAAGTATATCTAAATGCTTTTGAAATATATCAAATTTTTACATTTAAGGATTCCAATTCAAAAGTAACAAAAGATAATTCAGGATTCCATAGCAGATCTACAAACTCAAAATGTGTCGCGCTGCGATGCATTTTGAGCTTGTAGATCGGCAATTTTTTGCTACTCTTATACTGGAGATGAGAGGTTTTTGCTCGACAGTAGCAATATGCAATGTGGCCCACTGTAATGAATGTGGAATATATAGTAGCCCTCTCCATCATCTAAGTTGCCCACCCCTGCTCCAAGGGATGAATGCCAACATAAACAGTGGAACCAAAACAGCCATGGAGGGATGTGTCTTTCTGCTAGGAAACACCCCAGCACAATAATATAGTGACTGATAAAGGGAAATGACTGCTAGGCCTATATTATAATATACAGTATTTTAAAAAGTAGTCTTAAAGTTACCTAGTTTCCCTTAATTATCACCCCATCAGGCCAATTAATCTACATTTTGTGCAACTAATCCACACAATTTACAATCAATGGTGAAAATTGCATGTGGCTTACTGGCTTCATTTACCATCTAATTTGCTAAACTAAGGCAGAGGAACAAAAAGTTGAAATTGTATTTTATTTTATTAATCTAACCCTAGCCCTAGAGCCTCGTTAATAATATGCATACATGTTAGATAATGCATCAAACAATTGATGGCATCTCTTAGCATTGTTTGACAGACAGCTGAGGTTAAATGTTAAATTAGGCTATATGATAGCCTATGTGTAAATTATTGCAAGATGTTTATAAAAAATGCCTAGACTATAGTCCAAAAACTGCAGAGGTGTAGCCTAGCTAGGCTACAAATCTGCAGTTTTTGTTCTGCAGTATGTTATTTCTTCGCTCAAACAATGGGATAGCCCAAGCGCGCCTCAAAACAAGGTCATTCGAGGTAACCGCCGACCTGAAGTTCATTCATTGTGTGCGCATGTTGCAGACGGTGCGCACACTGTATTCTATTCTGTACCATCACTGGTATTGTATAGCAGGTGTACAGCTTGTATAGCATAATATTCCGATTGGTTATAGAAGTAGGCTACATTTAGATAACAAACAACACTTACCTAACTTAGTTGATGGCATGGTATGGTAGGCTATGGTATCTTTTGGCAGACAGGATAGGTAGCTTTTTACCAAAAACGAAACTGAGTGGTGCTTTTACTTTCGTTTTGACATTTGGACAATACACAATAGACCTCTTGCATGCTGCAGGACAATCGTTATGGTAATATTGTAAATATGCACACAACACACATTTCCCCCTCTCTATCTGCAGAGGTAGGCTATAAATAAATAGGCTACATGGAAATAAACTGTCCCGAATAGGCGCACCGCACGATTTGTTTTGGGAAATTGGGACCAGTTGGTTGACCAGCTTGTATGTAGCATTAGGCTTACTTCACTGGGCAGGCTTAGGCTAGTCTAGATGTAATAAAATCATTTTGCAATAGTCACAGACTCACTCGCATCGCATCGCACACACGCACACGCGTGCACGCACACGCGCGCACACACACACACACACACACACACACACACACACACACACACACACACCCACTTTCTGTCTCGCGGCTGCACTGCCTTTCACAATGTTTTGCATTTCGCTCTGGAGGTACATTTTAGGGCCAAAGGCTCAAAGGCTTGGCCTAATCTAATGTCAAAAGTGCCTTTTTGGTCAGACACCAGAGAGATGCACAAACATTGTGATCACACACGCTTCAGAAACGCCGCATCAAAGCAGTGCATGTTTGTGGTGCGCCTGTGGAGTGGAGTGGACCTGCTCCTGCATGCATGCGTAACGGCCGGGCTCCCTTGTATAAGGACACTGGATGGATGCCAGATTTATATTCTCGCTTTTGTTTTCCATGAGCGGATCCTGATTCCTGAATCCTGACAGCCTGCTGGCAACAGAGCAGATTCATGAAACGTAGGCTTTGACAGTGTTGTTGTATATGTTCAAAGACTATTGCGTACTTTTTTTCTCCGTGAGCCATACATTTGGGAGTGGGACACGGACACTGACACATTAAGAATGTAGTAGGCCTACAAAACCCTGGTGACTGATCCCTTCAGGAAAATGAACTAGGCCTAGGTCAAATGTTTTATTCTCATAATACTGACTAATACTGCCACCAACTGGACTGGCTTGCACATAATACATCCTCCATCATTTCAAGACATGCGCGGCGCGCGCGCGCACACACACACACACACACACACACACACACACACACACACACACACACACACACACACACACACACAAGTGATCAATTAATAGCCATAGGCCCCCGCCCTATACATTTTGTATCCATGGGAGCATTCCATCATTGTGACTCAGTTCTTCAGTTTTCAGTATTGTATTAATTTTACCTGCGCTTGCTGTCCGTAATCCAGGCAACCTGGCCATGATCTATCTCTGAGAGCTACTTGGCTATAGGTGGCATGGCTGGTGTGTAGGCTCTGTGGAGCTGGTAAATGATGGCCTTATCCACACCAATGTTTGTCTGGTATGCAACCTGCTGGGGGTCCAAGGAGTCACTTACCAGGGGCTTCAGGACAGGTGCTGCAGGACCAGCCTCTCGATGATCTTCATGGTGTATGACGTCAGACACTGGCTAGCAGTCATTGAGAGCGTCACCTTCTTCAGCCTCAAGGAGCTGTTGAATAGGTGCTAAAACACTTGCCAACTGGGCTGGGTATGGGGCTGAGATCTCCAGGTCTATATGAGACAGTACAGTACTGAGGGGATGACAAGTTGCAGCTTCCTGGGGTAGGTGTTTTTTCTTTACTTTTCCGAAATCCATTTTGAGATCAGATTGTCATAAAGCCTACAAAGTGTTGTGATAGGTGCCATTGATCAATCAATTTACATTGTATTCATGTGTGTGTGGGATGCTTAAGTGATTCCAAATACCTAGCAGGTTTGTTGCAGAAGGATGGTTCCATCCATCCATCCATCCATCCATCCATCCATCTTCAACCGCTTTTTCAGAATCGGGTCGCGGGGGTAACAGTTCCAACTGAGACTTCCAGACTTCGAGGGCATCCGTATTAGATGCCCGAACCACATAAGCTGACTCTTTCCCAAGTGTAGGAGCAGCGGTTCTACTCCAAGTCTCTCTCGGGTGACTGAACTTCTCACCCTATCTCTAAGGGAGATACCAGCCACCCGTCTGAGGAAACCCATTTCGGCCGATTGCACCCGCGACCTTATACTTTCGGTCATGACCCACACTTCATGGTGGTTCAGCCTCTCAATCCAAAAACCTTGGTCTGTTTCAGCCTCACTAAAAGCAATCTTTCCTTTTCCCTTTTCAGAGAAAGGTAATAACCGATCTACAAGCTCACAATGCATCGCATTGTGACCCATGCGCAATTTTCAAGAGATGTTATATTTTTTTGTGATTCTAGGGCTGAAGTTGTTAATTACTTCTTCTCTGCTACATCAGAGAGGAAATTACCCACAGCCATTTCCTTTTCGGATAACACCTCAAACTTACGTGATTGATATATCTGAATTGGTCATTTCCAAGAAAATTGATTTCAGCAAGCCTATTTTCTGCTGTACTGCCCTTACAAGTCAGTCGAACTCTAATTATGCAGTACAAAATCGGTGGCAGTGACTAGGGACAGATATAGGGGGCACTGGTGACCTGCAAGCAAGAAGAGAACACAACATTCAGTGAGCAGAGGATGAAAAAACTAGATTAAAGATTGATGCCCCCCGTGGGAAAAGAAGGGACCTGACTGAAAAAAACTGCTCATTAATATTTCCCTTTATTTTCTTACTTGGTTTACTGATCAGACAGAAAAATCCAAGCACAACAAATACAAAAGAAAAATAATTAGATGTAATAGTTTTATCAGATAGTGGTTGCTCAGTAGTTTGATAACCAACTGGTGCTGAAAATTAACAGATTGGTGTTTTATAACAAGTATCTGAATACAATCTTTTTGTACTCTCTCTGTGTGCTATATTAGTTGTCTTGGTTGGACAGTAGGCAATTTTCTCAGCTTTTGTGTGGCCGCTGTATTGTTTGAATGGGCTGTCCCTTTGTTGTTAGTGGGGGCCAGGGGGTGGGCCTGAATGGAACGTGTGTGTGTGTGTGTGTGTGTGTGTGTGTGTGTGTGTGTGTGTGTGTGTGTGTGTGTGTGTGTGTGTGTGTGTGTGTGTGTGTGTGATACTGTAGTTTGTGCTGACGCGTGCCTACTGTGATGACAGCCAGTTGGGTGAGCAGTATGTGTGTGTGTCAGAGGGCATGGAGACAGAAATGAGTTACATAGAGTAGTAAGGAAGCGAGGAGGGAGGAGGAACGAAGAGAAGAGAAGCCAAAAGAGTGTCAACTGCAAGGAAAAGTAATAAGAAAACGTAAAGACGTGGGAGTAAATTGTGTTAAAAATTAAGAAACGAGAAAGCACTGCAGGGAGAGCAATTCTAACAGAAGACAAACACAAATACTTATTAACGATGGAATGTCTCAAAATGGTCTAGCCTGGGATTGTACATACGCAAACATTAACACGGAATCACACACAAACTCCACCTAACACACGTTTCGTTTCCTGTTGCGGCCTCGGGGGTCGAGCCGTGGCATCATGCAAGAGTCTCCAGGTGCGATGGGCGTTGATGGCAGCTATGCCAGCAACGTGCCAGCATTTCTCACCAAGCTGTGGACCTTGGTCGAGGATCCAGATACCAACCACCTCATCTGCTGGAGTGCTGTGAGTTTTTTGTATTTTTTTCCTTGCCCCGATGCCTGTGTACAGCACACTGCAATAGCTTTTTTGTGTGTGTGACGTGTCACTTATGAGCGTTGAATGTTTCGTGGTCACTTTATGTATATATTCTTCTTTTTTTTTGCAGTAGCTTTCGACACTTTATGTTTTATTTATCTTCTTTTGTGCTTGCTCTTTGGACTGTATACTACAGTACTCTTTTTCCTACTTCTCTGTAACTTGTACCTTAACTGCTGTGCTGCCTCTGGGCAACTGAATTTCCCCCGTGGGATAATAAAGGTATCTATCTATCTATCTATCTATATCTCTATTAATCTGCTTAGTGTACTGTAAAAATAGCACTCTGTTATTTTGAATAATAAAAGAAAGCAATGTGTATCTGTTGATGAATTACTTGGTCATCTGCCTACACATCAGTGTCCTTTTAACATTCTATGTGTAAAAGGTTTACTGTGTAAAGGCTGAAAACATGCTGTTCACTAAAATATATTCCTAGGTCTAAAGGTTTACGGAATCTAAAATGCACAGTTTGTTGTAAATAACCTTTAAGCTGGTACAGCTATTGACTGGCATAATCAACATAGTCATGGATTGACTAAGAATGCCATTTTAGGGCTAGACCTGAGGCAAAATTATGTGATTTTGAAAGTTTAACCAAAACAAAAGACAAAAACATTCTCCTTTAATAGTGTAGCTTCTTTTGGATTAGTAACTTAAGAGAGGCAGCTGAAATCTCTCCATTCTGTATCAACATCAGTATGGCTGCTAAGGTTATGCTGCAGACATCACATCGCTGTTCAACTTGTTTTTGTCAAGTTCTTGTCTATTCTGTATCATAAGTAATACAAAACAATGCTGCAGCTTTAGCTTTAGCTTTTCAAAAGGTTTTGGTTTATTAAAAGGTTCTATTGACTTGATTTATCGCATTAGTCACCACTAGACAAAACAGGCTAGGTGAGCATTTAACATCTGATTTGAGTGTATTCAATTATGTATTGTTAAAGCAAGCATAATTTTAATCGGTATAACTACACATATTTATAACTGTATCGAATGTATACTTGGAATGCAGAAAGTTTCTTTTATATGACGTAATGCCAAATATGAAAATTATACAGAACATACCTTTGAAAATCATTTCAAAATAATGTGTAGTGAAAATCAGATTAATGTTGCCTTGGGCTTGGAGGGGTAGCATATAATTGCCACGGTGTCTTATGGAATATTTTATAAATATGGATCCATGGCAGACTGTTTCACTGTTACATTATAAACATTTAACATTTGAGTACATATTGATGGAATATACTCAAATGATACATAGGACTACCGGTACGTATTAATAATGAATTGGAGTTGCGTTAAATCGATTTCCCTAAAAACATAATGCTGCCTTTAAAGATTTTATGGGGGTAAAAAAAAATCTTGAGGACTTCGAGGGCCGCATTGAGATGGCCGAAGGGCCAGGTCCGGCCCCTGGGCCGTATATTGCCCATGTGTGGTAGGCCTATATAGCATAAGAGATATTTTTCGGTTAAAACAAAATGATTTTTTTTTTTGTTAAAAAGTTAAATCTCTATATTCTGATTGTAATCATTGCTCTTACTATTCCGTAACATGGTCGGGTCTCCCTGTCCCTCCAGCTCTTTAATAAACAGAAAATACACATTCAGGTGGGTGGCCAAGGGCTCTGAACGTCACCGGAGGACGTTATCATAACATCATCATGACGTCATTTGGCTTGCAGGGATAAAGGCCTGTGCATACTGTCTCCAACCACCATACTTTTCAACAGAGAGTTCCGACTTTCTGACGTGCAGCTTTCCAAACTCTATTTCGGGGTCATTTTGTGGTTGAACCGGACCTTTCCGACGAAAGGTTCGGTGGTCGGAGACAGTATGGACAGGCCTTACAGTTAAGGCATAAGAGCTGGAACTTAAGACAATAAAAATAGAGCCCTCAGAGACTCCTGTTAAGCACTCTGCGTAGTATCCAGATATAGAGCTTGTCAACACTTATTTTAATGAAAAAATATCACTACCTTTAAGCAAAGGAAAGGCATGATAACACAGGTCACTAGAATCCTGTTATCTTTATTTTACCAGGAATAGTTCCACTGACATTGAAAATATATTTTTCATGGGAGTTCTGCGGCCAAAACAGCAGCACACAAAGTTTCACAGAAAAATAACACAAACAGCTAAATAACATGCAGATAAAGAATGATGGCATAGCTTGTATTAAAGCTTAAATTCATAACCTTTTTAGAGAATAAAAGGTTATTTCAAACAATCTGTATGGTAGACTTTGTTAATAAAATATAACTAGCACCAACTGTGGTGGTTGAAGGTGATCTACCTATTGAGAAATGTAGATCCAGACTGTGGTCAGGCAGTACCATCACTGGTTGACAAGTGGTATTGTAAAAAGCTCAAAACTATATATCCTCTGCCCCAATTGGGCTTTTTGTTCCACAGTAAAAATGTTGGTGCTCACTCAGGGGCCATGAAAGTGACGGATTTCAGCATTAAAACGGACTTAGTTGCTTGCCAGTGTTGTAACCAAAAATAGCAGATACAAGCTCACAATGTGTTGTGATGAGATGCACTGTGAACTTGTAGATATAGATGTTTTCATTATGTGACACTGGCACACAACACAAAGTATAAATCACCTGTTACTGTATAACTGTAACTGGATTATCATTATGTAGATAAATACTAAGAATATCCTCTCTCAAGCCCTAGTAGGCACTGCGGTGAAAATCTATCCACCGCGGTGTAGTCTTTTTAAGTCATAAAACTACAACATTACGTCATTACTCGCGGTGAAGAGCTTTCCACCGCGAGTCCCGGCACATCTCTCTGTTTTTACTTTCAGACAGATGGGCCCATCACCCCGTTCACTGATTGGTCGATCTAGACCAGTCAGTCACGGTGAATAGGACATCACCGTGATTGACTATGATGGCCTCCACTTGTTTTCTCACTTTAGGTGGATAGCTAGCTTTACACCTAAAATTTGCGGTGAATAGCTCTTCACCTTGGACTCTGATAGAGGCTTTATACGTAAGGTACTGCCAGGTGTAGGCCTACTTCCAATTACAATAAAGGTTCCTATTTCTGATGTTGTTGTTGTTGTTGTTGTTGTTGTTGTTGTTGTTTATTCTTCAGACTGGGACTAGTTTCCATGTTTTTGACCAAGGACGCTTCGCCAAGGAAGTTCTCCCCAAATACTTCAAACACAATAACATGGCTAGCTTTGTTCGACAGCTCAACATGTGTGAGTAGATATTCCTCTCCTCTCCTCTCCTCTCCTCTCCTCTCCTCTCCTCTCCTCTCCTCTCCTCTCCTCTCCTCTCCTCTCCTCTCCTCTCCCCTCCCCAAGGAGCTTGAATTCAAGGCTTGAATCAGAATTCATGAATGCAATCTCTTATAAAACTCTTATTCGACTGTAACGAATGTGCTATAAAAGTAAGTCTTCATCTTTTACTGGGTGTCATTAGCCTTCAGATTGTTTGACTTAATACAGATCCTTCTGGAAAAATTAGAATATTGTGTAAAAGTAAACCTTCTTGAAACTTTCATATTTCTTTAAACTTTCATATATTCTAGATACATTGGACATTCAGTGAATTATTCCAAACCTTTTTTTGTTACAGTTTAGATTTTTTTATGGCATACAGCTCATGAATATCAAAAGTCCATATTTCAAAATATTACAATATTAAACGAGACCACTCAAAACAAGGATTTATAATAGAGAAATGTCAACCTTCTGAAGTCAGAGTTGCTTGAAGTCCAGTGGGAAGTTCCCGAAGTCAGTTATGATTTGGGGTGCTAGGGCATCTGCAATGCTTTTTCACACAATATTCTATTTTTTTTAGAAGGATCTGTATAGGGTAGTAAATGTGTACTGTAAGTCCTAAAGTAGCCTATATTAATACAAGCATACCTGCATGTTTCTTGTATGTGCGCATGCGTGTGTGTGTGTGTGTATGCGCGCGCGCGTGTGTGTGTGTGTGTGTGTGCGTGTGCGTGTGCATGTGTGTGTGTGTGTGTGTGTTTGTCAGATGGTTTCCGTAAGGTGGTGAACATTGAACAGAGTGGTCTGGTGAAGCCAGAGAGAGACGACACTGAGTTCCAACACCTTTACTTCTTACAAGGACACGAACACCTCCTGGAGCATATCAAAAGAAAGGTATGAACACACACACCCGCACGTACGTAGTACATACACGTCGTACGTACTGTGTACACACACACACACACACACACACACACACACACACACACACACACACACACACACACACACACACACACACACACACACACAAACACACAAACACAAACATCACTACACTTGCAAGGACATCAACTTTGTATTTGAATATAGCACAAAAATAACACATTAAATATAAGTGTGTAGTTCTTTTTCATCAAAGATATTTTATTGTTGCATTTTAATTGGTTAGAAAAGTCTTGCCAAAATTAATAGTCCCCGGAGAAAAGAATGATTTATAAGCTATATTAAAATGCCCATGGCTTTTTAACCGGGCAATGATGTTTAGCCAACCTTGACTCAATTATTCTGGTAAAGGCTAATGTTTTAATAACTTAGGCCAAATATAAACAAACAAGCTAACACATTTGTCTACAAATAAAGCCATTAAAGGCAAAATCAAAATGGTCTATGTTTAAGCACTGTACAATGTGGTCGAAGTTGTAATGGGGCTTTTTAAGCCGTGACATCATTTTGTAGGCAGAGGAGAATCTGCCCCCAGAGCATTTTCTGTCCCTCGCTATTTCAAAAAGCAACGACTAAAAATAACGACTACAGTATAATTCTAACACTTTCCTTTCAACAACAAAGAGAAGAAAAATGTGTAAATAGTAAAAAGATTCACGGAAACTGGGGGCAGAAATTCTCCCTCTGCCTACAAAATGATGTCATACTTAACAGCCCCATAGACAAATACAATCTTCAACCTGGCATCCCTATTTTTGGGCATGTCAAGTTGTCCAAAAAAAATAAATGTTCCAGGCTTCCCCTCACATCTAATATAGACAGATGGTCAAATCCAACTTGTCACCTATTTGACAGCACAGGTGTGAGAAGTGAGCCAAATTGTGTCCATTACTGTCCATATGTCAATATTGTCCAATGGATGGTCCTGGTTGCTCACTGCATGCTCATGCCTATCATAGATGTATTTTATAGAGTCTGGCTTTTTCTTTCGTAGCTATGATAGATATACAAATGTCAAAATCGATTCAAATACATCTAGTCTTGATCCAGGGCTAGCTCATGCCTATATACCTGCCATTGTGTTTTCAACTTGCTTCACTCATTTAAAACGTTGTTGTGTGAAATTATCTAACAAGTTAGCGTATGAAACACAGCCATATAGGAAGCTGCTCAGAGTGGCAACAGAATCAGTTGCACCACTACGGCACACCAAAGAATCCTACCTGCATGTATTTAGCGCCATGGCTACACGGAGCTGGATTTTTCATATATCCTGGTTTTTCAGATATCCACATAGAAAAATATCTATGTCCACATGACAAAGATATCTAGGTCTAAAATAATCTGATTCCCCAGACCTCCACTAGGGGGACAAGCACACACACAGTAAAGTCTTCAGAGATATCCGGGTTCCATGTCTACCACGGATCCAGATATCCAGATATGTTTTCAATGTCTCCACTTATTTATCCGGATTGAAAAATATCCAGATTCACTGCCAAAATATCCAGCTTCGTGTGGCTGCAAGCCCCAACAGCACCAAAAAATGTCTAGATTCACAAATATCCAGCTCTGTGTAGCCATGGAAGTTTGTCTTGTCACAAAACCATTTCCTCATGTGTATCCAGGTGTCCATAGTGAAAAGTGAGGAGAGTAAAGTGCGCCAGGAGACCTGAGTAAACTTCTGTATGAAGTTCAGCTCCTCAGAACACAGCAGGACAACATGGAGTGTCAGATGCAGGACATGAAACAGTGAGTTAGAGATTAGATTGTTTTCACCCTGTCGTGTGCTTGTGTGTGACTGTGTGGGTGGGTGATTCCAGGGGAAATCACGCTCTTTCGAACGACCATCATTTCGACCGGAGGGTTAGCGACTCACTCCACGGTGGTTAGGGTTAGGGTGAGGGTTAGAGTCGGGTTGTCGAAAAGATGACATGTACCGTAGTAACAGCGACACGCTCCCGATTCCAGAGCTAATCTCATAAACCGCTGGACCGATCTGCGCCAAAGGGTTTGTGCATTCTGCCAAATGTGCCAATATTAGGTCAAGAAGACGCTCGAACGCCCAAGTAGCCTAATTTGTTTCTCTATGACTCTTGAACGATAGTTTGTACAATCCAATTATACAATGTATTTGTGAATGCCTTGGATCATGACTCAATTCCCCATATACATGTAGGCACCGGCCATTTTCACTAGGCTACTGTAACTAGATTTTAAAAACACGCTTTTTGCAACTACTCCTACAGATTTTGTGTCCAAAACTCACACTAATTATCTCTGGAGTCATGTGATAAACATCTTTTTCATATCCAAACACCGATTTGCTACAATTTGCTTCCAAAGATTGCAGGAGGGGGCCTATTTTGCAAATAAATGCAAAAAATCCTGAATGCATGGTACAATCCACTTCAAATTGTAATCACACATTGAGGGAGTCCCACAAAGTCCAAAATCTATTTCACTGCTAACCATTGGGCATCACAAAGACTACAAATATATGTTGCAGAAACATGCTTAAAAAAAACTACACAGGAGTCATATGACAATGAGCCTACAACAGGTTTTGAATATTCCATACTGTTTGCTTGCAGAATTTGTGGGAGGGGCCTATATATTGCAAAAAACACCACATATCATGACCGCAACATCAAATCAACCCCCAAATTGGAAATGCATGTTGAGGGGCCACTATAGAGCACACCTCCAAAAGTGCTTTCACTATAGGGCACCTTACACCGCCCTGGGTATACCAGTAGGTCACCCATCCTGGCAGAAAAATGCACTCTGTGTAGCACCCATTTCTACCCAAAATACGTTTTTCAACTTTATTTTGCACAAAGATAAAGGAAAAGGAAAAAATTTTTATCACACTCAGGAAGGCATTCATCATTGTCTGAGCTTATCCAACTGATGCAAATCAGCTCGAGCCGCTTGGTTCCAATGCTGCCTGTGTGAGGGTGAATAATCCATTGTCAGTTGATCATTTCTTTAGCACATAACCATAGCTTTAAGGATGAAAAGGGACACACCACACATAGAATAGAATATAGATTACTTCCTCAATTAACAAAATGGTATAGTCTTGGTGCAATTCCCTGACAGCTTGGGGAGTGAGTTGGCTTAGAACCAGAGGGTGTGTTGTTGGCGTGCCTCACCATCGTTGCTATACAGCCATTCTGTGAACTGCTGAAGGTCGCTGTTTTCCTCTCTCTGCGTTTTGGTTCCTTTGCACCAAGATAAAGGCCACTGTCTCCCCAGTTGTGAATTCTAGCGAACAGCAGCCTATAGTTTTTCCATGTTTGACATGATAAATTGCTTAAGCCGGGAGATCGGAACGGTGCCAAACAGTACAGCATGGGTAATTTAGCTGCACTGATAGGTCAGCTGCCATATAACCCCAAGGAAAGTTTATCAACCCATGCATTATTTTTATCACTCCACTCACCCCTGGTAAATTAAGGCTGGGCATGTGATAAATTAGCCAGAAACCGAAGAAGGATGCTAAACAAGAAACCATAGCTCTGCAGATCAATCCGTGTTGCTCTGGAAGTGTGCATCGCTTTTTGTCTGGAGATATGAGTGAATATAAAGCGGGGTACAAAATGCTAAACCGGGTAATAGATGATACCAAGCGAAGCTAGAAGGACTAAGTCAATTGACTCAATTCCAACAGAATAACTCACGATGCATGTGGCAGGGATTCAAATAAATCACGGATTAGACGATATGAGCTCCTTCTCTGCACGTTTCGAGGCTAACACTGCAGTCAGAGCATGACAGGAGGAAGGTGTTGAAATAGGGGGATGCAAGAATAGCAGCCACCCAGATGGAGAGTTGTCAAGACCTGTGCTGATCTCCTACAGTAGCTTCAATGTTCACCGCTATATTCAGCCCCTCGTCCCCATACCCAAGATAGATTATCCAGCTATGCCTGAATGACTGTCTGACTGGCTAATCTGGGACTGAACTGTGTTGTGCCTGGGTCTTGGTTTTCTTGGCTGCCAGACCCCAGTCGAGGTAGCAGTCACATTTCAACCGACCCTCACCCTCAACACCGGAGCCCAGGGCTGTGTGCCGAGTCTCTTCTGTACTCGCTGTACACATACTGTGCAGCCAGAAATAGTTCCACACCATCATCAAGTTCCTGATGACACAATGGTGGTGTGCCCAATCACAAAAAGAGATGATTGCGACACAACATCTGCGCGACTACACCCTCCTCATGATAAATGTGCATTATATAGCGCCTTTATCCAAGGCGCTTTACAGAGATTGTGCATTACATTCACCCATCACACACACATTCATACACCAATGGCAGACGAAACCATGCAAGGCACCAACCTGCTCATCTGGAGCAATAGGGGTTCAGCATCTTGCTCAAGGACACTTCAGACAGTAACTCTGGGGGAGGCCCGGGATCGAACTGGGAACCTTGTGGTTGCCAAGCGGCCACTCTACCCCTGATTTATCATGGCTACAGTAGGTAGTCAATGTCTCACAGACGTCCAGAAAACCTTCTACACCATCTACTATGGGAATAACTACTCCCAGGACCAGTGAGCCCTGCGGGGTGCATACACTGGCAGGTGTTTGAGCAGAGCTAAAAGGGTTCTGAAGGACAAGCAACCACCCCAGCAATGGACTGTTATGCCGCTGAGGTC
>NC_137820.1:50495912-50513412 GCF_963921795.1 Nannobrachium achirus
GATTATGTGGTGCTTCGCTTTAAAAGTTACAGCACCCCTGTTTGTATGTGTCAGTCTGGACCATCACAGTCATGGTTTGTAAGCAACCATGTTTTTTTTTTTTCTTTCCTTTTTTAATTAGGGATTATGATCCACTGCGATAATCTACAATACAATGTTGTTTTCTCTATCTTAAAACAATAAAATAATAGAAAAGTTTGTAAAAAATATCTGTATGGGAGCACAGTTGCATGCTGGGTAACTGCCCTCCCACTTAGTTTAACCCAATAGTGGTACAATTCACAAACCAATGTGTTGATAGACAGAGAGGGTGGGTCTGGTTTAACCCAACAAATGATACATGCAGTTACACAACTGTTGGTCAAATCAAAACCCAATGGCACGCACCAAGGGTTGGGTTAGAAATCAATTCATTTTATTTCATTGTCTGGGCGGGGCAACTATAACCCTACAGACGGATTGCATATGTAATACTTATGTTTGGCCAAGCACACACAATTTCATACCCAATTCTGTCAAGATAACCCCAATGTTGGACCAAATTCTGTCTACAATTTCTAACCCAGCAGTTGAATTCACCACCAACAGAAATCATCAGCATCGTCACTGCACATTGGGAGTAGTACACAAAACATAACACACACAAAACATTAAAAAACATAACTCTTGCATTCACGTGAAGACAAAATACACAATATGTTCTAATAATAAAGTGTTCAACAACCTTTTAATATCAATTGACTGTGTAAATAACTGAAAGTTTTTTATTTTTTTTGCATAGGTGGTGGGAAAATATGGTTTCAATGTATAGTTTGGATATTTGTTTTGTCATTTTACTGTTAAGTTAATGATAGGATCATGGTTTACCTATGGTCATAGCTATGGATATGCATCTTTATGTATAACCTTTTGTTTATTTGAACTCAATCTGGAGTAAGAGTGTTTTCTAAATGCCAAAACACTTCACTAATACATAGCAAAGTATGTTGATATCCTAGAAAAACACATTAACATCAAACATCAACTATATCAAATTGTGTCTACAGTACACTACACTACAGTATACTGTGCATACTAAAACGTGTAAGATTCAGCATTGCATTTCGTGAAATGACATCTCAAATAACATTTTTCTCCCTGAAATTTACGTTGTTCACATTACAATTGTACCCAGTACACTCAAACTATGACATGTGTAGGCAGTATAGCCACATGTAACAGTACTAGAGGTATATACATTTGGTAAAATATAAAATATAATATACAAGACTGCATGAACACCATAGCTACTGAAAGTGGTGTACAAATATATGCAAAACAAATCGAAAATAGAATTTATTCACAGTAACAATGTATGCATCAATTATTAAGGTGTTTATACTTTATCTAATAATTAAGTTCTACAGATGGTGAGTTCCTCCAGAATGTAACAATATCCCCAAAACCCAATACCAGATTGGCATTAACAATCGCTTTTGATATATCCTGGAATATCACACCCTTCAAGTCGTGTAGAAAAGTTTCACACACTCCTTGGCACTCGAGATGATCCCAGATGTTTCCAGAACACGCATGACCCCCAAAATGAATTGATCAGTCTAAAGTTTTTTTTTCCATTAATTCTTTAAAATTAGTGAAGACACCTACTTTTCTCAAATAATTACATGGAATACCAAGTGACAAAAGTATTGACAAGCTCTAATGAGAATGTACAGAAATAATGGATTATCCCAAATGAGAATAAAACAAAGAAACAACAGATAGACACAATCTTTCTTATTTGCATGTTTTATTTAGTTCAAAGGTACTTTTTATTATTTTCTATAGGTCAATCATGTTGTGGTCATCTGATTTGTTTGTAAGCACGTTTCCTTTTTTGTCTCTGTTTCACATGGCCACTAGAATTGTCCCAGGGCAATGTCTTAAGAGTAGGAAACATTTTTATTACAGTTCTTGATTTCAGAATATCCAGGAAATCATTGCAGGTTGATTCACCCTTGCCCATAATTATGTCCACAAGTTCAGTGGCTGGGTCCGCTGATATACGATACCTATCCATGGGTGTGATTAGTTTTCGTTCATAGATAAGTGAAATAAGGTTGAAGAGATTGTCGCTATCCAACATCAGGGTGTTTTGAAGCGTTGTCTTGTTTTTTCTTATATTTTCTTGTGCTGTCCTGACTGTATCGCTGCAGTCCAAGTATCCGGGTTGTCCTTGGTGTTGTGCTGCATAAGGCAGTGCCTTCAGTTCAGGTCTGATTGCTGTTACTTCATTATTCTGTAACATAGCGATGAAACCATGACAGAATTCTTCACCCTTACACATCATTTTGTCCAAAAGCTCAACAGCTGATGTGTAGGGTGAGTGCATGTCCCTGAGTTGTCTGTACCCCACATTGCCAACAAGATCCGCTTGGAAAGCACAATTGATGAAAAATCGCACATCTGACATGATGATTTCTTGTATTTTTGGCTTGTTTACCCTTAAAATCTCTGTAAACGACATTCCCGGCATGAAACGGAATCCTTCCGTCTCTGTTTCAAAATCCATTGCTGGTTGACCACACCAATGCATTTTCTTCAGATCAGGAAACCTATCTGTAAGTTTTGCATCTTTTAGCAGAGACAGGAACACTTGGCAAATCTTTTCACCCTTGTCCATGATCTTATCAATAAGCCTATATGATGCATCAAAATGAGACATTTGCATGAGGTCCCGGTACTCACAAAACACCAGGGGGTTTTCTTCGATTTCGAAAACACACTGGATGGCATATTTGATATCTGGACACAGTATTTTTCTAATTTCTGAAAGGTTTTTCCGTATCATATCTTTTGCTGTTACACAACCATTGTCAATCCTACTTGGATGACTGCACCATGGCATGTGCTGCAGATTAGGATATGTACCTATTGCATCTGACCCTTGTAGCAAACATAGGAACACACTGCAAACAGTTTCACCACTGGCCACAATTATTTCCAAGAGTGTTTCAACTGTCTGTGAACTGTCTGGGTTATTGTATACCATATGCTTGAGCTTATTGTAGTCCTCCTGATCCAATAATTGTTGTTCATGTCCATAAGCCAACTGAAGGAGATACAGGATATCATGCCTCAGTATGCATTGAAGTTTTTTAGAGTTTTCTCTGATCATTTCACTAGCTGACCATCCATTTAGATCATTCCACCCAGTGGAAACTCCTTCTTCTTTCTCACTTGACGACTGCAGGGTCTTGTCCTTCTCTGGCTCCATGGCAAAAGCGTTATGGGCCTCTGCCTGGAGACCATTCCACCCAGTGGAGACTCCTTCTTCTTTCTCACTTGACGACTGCAGGGTCTTGTCCTTCTCTGGTTCCATGGCAAAAGCGTTATGTTCCTCTGCATGGAGTCCATTACACCCTCTGGGGTCTCCGTTCTCTATCTCGCTTGACATCTGCAGGGTCTTGTCATCCTTCTCTGGTTTGGGAGGGGAAAGCCGGATGATTGTAGAGCAAATCACAGATGCTGCCGGAGGAGTACCGTGGGGTGGATAGTGTTCAACGTCCGTGTCAGAGTTGGAATCATCCATGGGATCACATTCTACAGTTTCCATTGGTAGAGTGCCGATAGACCATGGCGACTGGTAGTCCATGGTGACTGGTGAAATCATAATATTCTACTCTCTAAGAGTCCCTTATATCTTGTAAGAGGAATAGGCGTGGTGTATATTGCGAGAGGAAGAGGCGTGATATGAGGGGGTGGACCAGTAAGGGGGTATGAGGGGAGGAGCACAACTAGATTGAAAACGCAGAGGATTATTTGCGGAGTCATAACTAACTATATTAGCGTAAATAATATATATATTATATATTTAATCTGTTATTTTTATATTTATTATATTTATGTCATAAATATATCAAAAATGCTATGGAAAAAAAATGTTTTTTCTTTTTATATGTTTTATTTTGACAAGAGAACATGGTACTTTACAGACATGTTATGCTACACATAATATAATATGGAAATAAAACACAATCTGAGGGAAACACATTGAACATTCAACATATCATTATGATTTGAGGCCACATGTTTGGTATTGTTACTTTGCCATATCGGTTTCTAGCTCATGATCCAATACATGTTTTACATTATTATAGCTGTCCATTGAACCCATCGTAGCTTTGGGTGTTTTTATGGAATCGACCCACACCGGTTTATTACACATTGAGAACAGAGTAGATCCAGAGGGGTGATTCTTAGGTATTACAATATTATAGTTGGAATCATCCCGCGCTGGTTTATGGTACATCAAGAAAGGGTTAGTTCCAGTTGGGTTGTTGTGATTTGGTTCATACAAGAGTTGTGGTTTATCCAGGGGTACGCGTTTCGGTTTCTTTGTATAGAGGCTGTTCGTTGACAATCCTGATACTGCACGATTTACACCGCTAAGGCGGTCATGCAACAACGTCATCTTGCAAGTGTCTTTTGTCTTGCTGAAAAACCCATTGATTAATTTCAGCACGTCCTGCAGAAGCCACAAATCTCCAGCATGAAAGGCTAAATGGATCGGAAAATACTTTTCTTTATCCATAACAGTTCTAAATCTCTCACAAGGGCCCCCGTGTGCTTTGAATCTCACCAACAGCCATGAATATGCTCGTGAACAGTCGATGATGAACGCTTCTCCATTGGATAAACGGCAAGGGATTGATTCATCCACTTTCACCATAGTATGCAGCTTGATGTGTTCATCAGGGGCCCATCTCCCCCAGAGCAGATAATCAGTGAAATCCATGATGGCAGTCTTCAATCTTTCAAATTCGGATGCGTACACTCTCACATGATGCTCCTCTGAGCATAATTGTTCAATATTATCCACTGTATACAGATCAACGAATGGAAAAGGGGTGGTTGCAGAAAAATGGCATCGCAATTTACGTTCTTTAGACAAATTCCACACCAGCTCATCCCTATCCTGGTAAATCAGACGGTGAGACCCCATTTTTGATGGATTGGGTTGTGAGGGTGGTGGAGATGTAGAGCAAATCACAGATGATGCCATGTGCTCTAAGAGTCCATTATATATTGTAGGAGGAATAGGCGTGGTGTATATTGCGAGAGGAAGAGGCGTGGTATGAGGGGGTACCAATAAGGGGTATGAGGGGAGGAGCACAAGTAGATTGAAAACGCAGAGGATTATTTGCGGAGTCATAACTAGCTATATTAGCAATAACTAGGGATAAAGGCTAATACATTTGATAAGGGGAGGTAAAGACAGATTTAAGGCACCCAACACCCTCTTCATGACACCATCTCCTATGTCAGACCAGGTATAGACAGTTTTAAGACACACGCTGTTGTAGGAATGATAGGGTACGTTTGTGTGTGGATTCTGTCTGCTGTTGGGGCATACCTGCTTTTTATAATTCTCTTATATATAGAGGTATATAGAGGTAACCAAAAGGGCAGACATGATGGTTAAAACATCCAGGTTAATAAAACTTCTATTAAAACTACTTTAATAGAAGTTTGGATAGGACAAGTATCACAAAAATGAGGTGTTCCATGACCAAAATAGTGTAACAACACACAGTTTTATTTACAAAAATAAAATGAATCCGTTTACACAACGTACATCATACAACATTATTAGTCAGACTCATCACCCACCCATATAGCCACACTTCTATGAAGTATATTAGCGATGCTACCCTCATTAACATCTTTTGTAGCATTATCTAATTTCTCAATGATATATGGCTCGTCTCGCATATCACTGATTATAACCTCCGCGGCTCCTAAAAGTCTGAGTGCTGTCACAGTTTTACCGTGTACTGCCTGTAAGGCATAGGACAGAGCAAGCGGGAGAGTAGAGGTGAACACTGCCTCACATACAAAGTCGTAACAACGTTCATAATAAAACATATCAGGTTCAAAGAGACATTCATGCTGGAGCTGGCTGGGGTGGTCAACGAGACATCCATAACACTCCGAGGAAAGCTTGCGTGTCAACACTCTCTGTATACATAGACATAGAACAGATTTTAACACGGCTATGTCCTCAGTTTTTAGACACTCATCGATGGCTGTTACCCCTCCGATAGAGATGTCTCTCTTCGGTGTAGATGTCCCAACAGGTTCTACCAGAGATGTCTCAGAGGTGGAAACGAATGTAAGGTTCTGTGCCCCTAGATTCACAGCATAGCTGGAGTTTAACCAGCTGTTGGCTCCATCGAACGCGTTTCCTGAAGTATAGACATCGCTGGAACATAAGGCATCTTCATTCTGAGGGATCGCAGAACGATCCGTAGAGATTTTCGGGAGGACAGCGTATGTCATGAGAGGATCTAACATATGAGAGAGAGAGATAAGAAAAAAAAACTATTACACCATGATGCCTGGAATCCCTAATACATAATACATACCCACTATAGTTAGGATGATATGCTATGTAATATATATAAATATATGTTTATTTATTTTACCGTGACCGGGATGCTGTATCATCAATACCGGACACTCTCAATCCCAAGCATGAAAAGAGAGGTATACAGACTAGCAACGATCCTATCCTGCAGAGCAGCGAGAATATCCAACCTCTGAGGCTAACACTGGCTGGTTCATCCTCTAGCTCTTCGGCTACATTCAACAATTTGTTCAGACAAGCTGTACATATATCATCAGCCATGCGCCTGCATAGAAAATAAATTTGTTTTAAAATACGGTATTTAAAAAACGTACATTGAGACATCCTATTATAGTATAGAAACATACCCATCTAGATTATCTAGAGATATCTCGGACCCTGTAGATGGTGAATTATCAGTCATGCGCCTACAGCATCTCCTCTTCTTAGGCGCCCGCGTGTATTCCTCGTTATCCAAAACATTTTTACGGGGATAAAAAGTTGGTGTAGTAGGTAACATACCTTGAGAAATAGCTTCTGCCATGGCGAGAAAAGCGAGGGTAGACGATAGATGCGATGATGACCGGGAAAAAAAAAAGCACGCTCCTACCACAGAGACCGAATGTTTAAGGACACACAGACAGGGTTAACATATATACACTTATTCCCTCCCCCCAACACACCCCCTTCATGACGCTATTGCCTACGATAGGACAGGTAAAGACAGTATTAAGACACACGCCCCTCCATCCAGAGCCTCCCACATCCCAGGGTCTTAACATCTCACATTGTCTTGTTAACACACCACAATATTTTGAAAACAGAACTATAGCCCATCTTCTCATCACCTGTGGTGTCATCTTTTAAAATGCTGATGTGAGGGAACCGATAAGGTAACCCCTAGAGACCGGAGTCATAAACATGTATAGACATGTATACACCCCTCCCCTCCCCACCCACCACCCCCTATGGCGATAATCAGGATATGCCCAGGCATGTAAAATTGATGACGTCAGAAATTCAAAATGGCCGAAACAAAATGGCGGAATCTAATTAGCATAATGGTAGCCACTATCTTCTCTCACGGCTCCAGAGTCCAGACTGTTTTATCAGATATCTTCTGTCATGCTATAAATGAAGACTAAACACATTTAATTGGATTAACCTAGACATATTTTATTTGATTATCTAACTATTAATTTAACAAATGTCTGTCCGTCCGCCGTCTGACCCTCTGTGTGTATGCTGACATCACTGATACTAAACAGTGTCTCCACTATGGTAACAGACGCATGCTGAAAAAATGCCAGAATTTGGAGATCAGCATGCTGACAACACTGATACTAAACAGTGTGGCCTCCATGGTAACAGCCGCATGCTGAAACAATGCCCAAATTTGGAGATGATGTCTGCATGCTAACATCAGTGTTGCCACCATGGCTGTCTGTCTGCATGCTGACGTCATACTCTGACATCATAGGACATCACAGACTGATACAACGGGTGTTGCACAACTGGACATCAATGGTGACTGTTCTGCCCAACGGGCACCGGTCTGGGTTCTCCAACATTACTTCTGAGACTCCTACATTCAATCCCTCATATACTGTGAGTGTGCATACCCACAGGACTATATATTATATAATTGTTGCCAATGTTGGTTTGTTTGTTTGTTTATAGACTATTAATAGCCAAACACAAATACTCTGTGTTAATGTAAGTATTTCATTTGTAACTCTGAGAGCGTAACCAAATGGACCGAACACTCAGATTTACATAAACAGTAGCTGTATTTCAGTGGCTGAGAGAAGCTTTGTGGAATTGCTGACATGAGTTTTATCAGCGGCAGAACAGTGTTTTATTTGGACCAGCTGGACTTTATCTTTCAGACTGTCCCTCCACTGCACTGGAGGGTCTTTCCTCTTATCTCTCTTGAATTTCCTGTCCTCCACACCACACCCATTTCCTCTCCTCTCCTCTCCTCTCCTCTCCTCTCCTCTCCTCTCCTCTCCTCTCCTTGCCACCTCCTTCTTCAGCTTCAGCACCTCTCTCACCACCCTCATTTCTACCCCCTCATCTCCTCTACTCTTGTACTCTCCTCCTCCTCCTCCTCCTCTTTCAACGTATGTCCTCATCTCCCACTATACCCACCTCCTCTTCTCCAACAATTATTCCTTTCTTTTCTCCACCCGCTCTCTGTCTCCTTCACTGCTGCTCTCTTCGCTCATCACATGTCCTCTCCTCCACCCCCTCCACCTCATCCTCTCATTGCATTATTCAGAGGAACACAGTGTGTCTTCCCAGAGTGAGACCTGCTCTCATTGCGCTCCACAGAGCAGAGCTGTTCAAAATCATGCACATGCACACACAACACACACGCACAAGCAAACTTGGCAATGCATGCATGCGTGGTGTGCACACAGACATACTGTACAGCTACAGTACACACATGCATGCATCGATCCCCATCCACACACAAGTCGCACACAAATGCAGTCGCTCACACAATGGCACATCAGGGAATTCTCATGCAGGCATAACGTATATTGTGTATACACCTGCTCTCTCTCTCTCTCTCTCTATCTTATCTCTCTCTCTCGCTATAGCTCCTTCCCCGAAATCCCAGGCCAGGGTCCTCAGAGATAGCTTAAGCAGCAGCAGCAGCAGCAGGCGAGGGCACGACCAGACTACAATAAATGAATAAATAAATAAATAACCAGCCTGTGTGCTTTATTTATAACTACCAGCAAGCAGCATGGTGCAACAGCAACTCTTGGACTGCAGGAAGCGCAGCCTTACAGGACCTAGCAGGAGCACACTCATTTAGCCTGCTGCATATTTAATCACATGAGAGATAAAATAAAAGAGGGAAGGATCAGAGATGAAGGGAGGGAGGGTCAAAAAGGGAGAGAAAGGTTATATAGACTAGAGCAGTGGTTCTCTCAACCTTTTCAGGCCGCAACCCCCACAAGATAGTAATCTGGGGACCCCTCACCCTGACAGTGACAAGCACTTGGAGCTGAGGCATTATAATACATTTAGTTTAGCCTCGGAAACCCAGGCTTCATTAGCATTTAGTTTGACTCAGTTCCAAAGATAAATATTACTAATCTACTGATCTACATTCACACAACGCCTGTAAGTATATAAAGTCTATGTAGGCCTACTTACAGTAGTTGCAGAAAACTTTGCAGAAAATACTAATAGTCAGTCTGCAAGCTCAGCCCTGTGTAGTGAGCATGTGGATCCTTTTTGGCCAAATGTTCACCCAGAATAGGGAGGGAGGGAAGGTTCATGTGGTTAAGAGCTGTTCAGGATGGACTGCGTCTGACAGTCTCTTAATTATTGTCTTGTTTATCCTCGCTGCTTTGAAAATATACACGCACATCCAACAGCAATTTCAACGGGTGAAAAAATAAAATAAAAAATAGAATGCCTGGAAACTGTTATTGCTTCTAAAGTGAGTTTTTATTAGTACGTTTTGTCTTCATCATGTACATGTCCCTGACGAAGAACAATAAACGATAAAATAAACATTGACTTTCTCTATCAAGTCTGCTGTCAAGCAACCAGTTGAATGGAATGGAATGGAACGGATTAGGATCTTCCGTTGATGACGAAACGGGTCAAAAGGTAGCAGTGGAAAGTGATGACAGTGATGAAGTTGACTATGGTGATTATGATGGTGATGAGGTGATTATGAGGGTGACGAATACTGATTGGAGACTATGGTGATGAGGATGACGATACTGATGCGGGTGATGATGATGGTGGTGATAGTGATGATAGAGACTAAGGTAATGATCATGTGGGTTACTATAGTGATGATAGGACTGTGATATTGGTGTTGAAACACCTGCATTTGTCCGTTTGGTCTTTTTATAGCTGTCCTCCGGTTGTGTGGATACTGGATAGAGTCTAGGTGGGCCATTTTTTTACGTCAAACACAACCTGACATTGACAGACAATAGATGAAGGGCAGCTTTGTGATACCATTGTCCCTGCCTGAGCACAGTTGACATTTTGTGGGAAGTACAGATATCTATGAGAAGGATACAATGATATCTGCACCCCGGATTTCTGGAGCCGATAGGAGGTACAGATTCTGGTTAGGAATATACAGTGATATGAAGCCGGCTTAGATGTGAAATCTGAGACGTGATAGTTACCTACTCCTCCCGCGAGGGAAATTCGGGTGTCGCAGCCCAACCCAGCTGCTTTTTTTCAGCTTATCCCAGCTGAACCCAGTGCAGCCCACAAGGAGCGCGAGGGGGGGGAGCAATTAGGGGTTAAGAGTCTTGCTCAGGGACACACATCGACATTGCTATCCTGGCCGGGAATCGAACCTGGGACAACCAGGGGAACTGGTTCCCCAGGCAGGCTCCCTAACCATTCAGCTATGGCCGCCCCACGTACTGTACCGTGCTGAGGGAAATTGTCACTGTATTCCGAGTCACTGTGACATGAAGATCACAAAAGAGATATTAGATTCACATTTCTCTGGGTTATGGGGTTTAACATCTTCTGGGGTACATTTTCAAACCTTTTGAGTATGGCTGTGGGTGGCCAAACATTGTCTAACTTGTTTGTAGGTGGGCCACAACGACACACAGATGTGCAATCTTTGTGCAAAGTTACAAATGGACAGGGGCGTCACAAGGGGTAGGAAAGTGGGACTGGGTTACTGGGGCCCAAGGTGGAGGGGCCCTAATAACTATCTATTGAAAAATAGCAGATCTACAAGCTCACAGCGCTGTGAGCTTGTATATCTGCTATTTTTCAATAGTTAACATTCATGGGGGGCCCGCAGTGAATCCTTGTACCCAGGGCCCAGAATTTGGTGTGACGCCCCTGCAAATGGATAAATGGATACTGAGGTTTTTACTGTGTAGTAGTATTTATGGGAAAATCCCAGTTGTCCTATACGCCCAGTTGTCCTACGTCCCAGTTGTCATACTGTGTCCCAGTTGTCCTACTGTAGCCAGTAGCTACATGTAGCCTACCCCCACCTCAGTATTGGTACAGCTACTCAAGTAGTGTACAGCTCTCGCAGAGAATTCGCCGTCCTACTGCTGTAATTATTGTCCACGACATTGCAAGTGGCGCGAAGGCCAGCGGACCTTGGTCCTGCTCTTCGGAGAGTTACGAAGCCGTGGTGAATGCAATCGTTATATTTATGCCCAGGCCGTAAGGCCTGGGCAAGCGCACAATAAACGCATGAATGGGATGAAGATCGCTTGCTTTACAGTCTGTTCGCGGACTAGCCCATACAGCCAGGCTACAGTAGGACAACTGGGACACAGTAGGACAACTGGGACGTAGGACAACTGGGCGTAGGACAACTGGGACTAACCCGTATTTATTCTATGTGACAAACCTGCCAGTCCAAACAGTCTGGCAACTAAACAGTGGTTCTCAACCTGTTTTACCCCAAATTATTTTGGGAGGTCCCCGGATGATTAGCTTAATGTGCAACATTGTTTTCCTCACTTAACAGTAAACAAACCAGCATACAGTTTAAGTGTATAGAGGGTATCTGCACATTTCTAAAGTGACAATTTAAGGACTTTTTAATACCTCTAAAATGACAAATTAAACATTGGCCAAATTGTCAAATATTAGAGGCAGAAGCATGTAGATCGTCTATTTTCACAATAGAACCGTATACAAAATGTAATGCCTCAACTCTTAGTGCTCGTAGAGTGGGGGCGTCCCCGCGTAAAATCTATACTATAATTTTGCGAATGTCTGAGTGAGTGAGTGAGTGTCTGTCTGTCTGTCACAGCGTTTCTCCTCGGTGGCTGGAGCAATTGATCTGAAATCGCATCACCATCAGCATATGAACACACCTGACATAACTGTGAAGCCCGTTTGTCACTTTCACAAATCGTATGCTGTATATTAGCATTTTTATGGTGTATCTATATCTATTTAGCCTACAGTACCTTTTGTGACCACACATGTTAAGGGAGGGGCGCTGTTGGCCATGCACAATCACACACAAACCCACACCCACACACACACACACACACACACACACACACACACACACACACACACACACACACACGGGGGGGGGGGTGCAGGCAGGCGGGGGGGGGGGGGGGGGGTGCGGGGGGTTCTGGCCCTGTTACAGATGTTGTCCAAAAATCATGCAGATCGGTACACAGTATCTCTGTAGCCGTTAAATGGAACGGGTATTTCTTACATTGATGCTCCTACATTAGCATGCAAGCACCAGTTAAAGTTACTTTCCATCCCTCATATACTGTGTGCACAGTGCACATCCCATAACCCACACACTGCACATCATTTCGGAGCTCATATCTTTGAACGGGTAAGGGCTAGTATGATTAATTTGGGGGTCGCGGCCTGAAAAGGTTGAGAACCACTGATGTAAAGCATCTTCTGAGGCCCAGCTTCACTTATGGACAAATCCTTGAACACTTTTCCAGCCTTTAGAAATGTGTTGTCCATAGTGTAATGAGATTTAGATAAAATTTGCCAAATTGCATTATGCAGGATGTCAGCCTATAATAAAATTGGATCTCATAATGTATTTATGATGAAATCTCATTCTAAACTGAACATCAGATTGATCCTTTAATAAGCACACAACAAACAGCTCATCCAGTATTATTGTTGGCTGTGATCATTACAGTGATAATTAGAACACACTAACACAAACATAGACAAAAATGATCTGTTTCACAGCTATTTATAACAGATAATTTGATTATAAGGAGAACAAGCAACCCATTATTCATTCAATCACTTTCACTGAATCACTGAATGGTTTGGCACCTCAGTATCTCTCTGAACTTCCAGAAGTCTATACTCCTCTTTTAGGAATGAGCTGCCCCCCCCTCTATCAACCTGGCCCCCACCATCGAGACTTTTAAAAAGTCCCACTTCAATAGCCTACCCTGGCTCTAGATTCCGTTTGAGAGTTCTGTCTGCTGACGCTGCTGAGTCTTGAATTCTATAGTGATGTGTCTCCTTTTGTTGTTGTTTATTTGTGTTTCTTATCTTACTTTTTAAGGCAGTGAATCCGGCTCGCACCGTTTGACTTAATGTGTCCTCCTGTCCTCAACCCTGTCCCATGCAGCATGAACAGCTGCAATACCACTGGGTGACCAGAAGGGCACTGTTGCGCAGACTAGACACACGCACACACACACACACACACACACACACACACACACACACACATGTGCGCACGCACGCACGCCATGTGTGTATGCGTGTGTATATGCGTGTATGTATGGTGTGTCTGTCTGTATGTAGCCTGGCCTGCAATACCATTGGGTGACCAGAGAGGTGCTGTTGAGCAGCCTTGAAATGTACAATGCATGCATGCACACATGCACACACACAGACACAGCCTTGAAATTAATGGACACCACCGCTCAGTTCACGCTGGTGTGATTTTTAGCTTATGCATAGTTTATTTCGATTTTTTTGATTTTCTGTGTAGCATTTTGGTAACCTTGCGTTGTAAAATGTGGTATATAATTACAGTGGACTGGATTGGATTCATAGTTTTTCTTTTCCCCTTAATCAATCTATCTATCATTTATTTCTCTTAATATTTTTCCTTTCATGTGTGCATCCATCCATTCTTACCACCAGTGTACAGTAGCTCAACGTAGTGAGCTCCACAGTAACTGCCTTGCTGGACCCGTGGCAGTTTGCATACCGAGACTCAGAACAGATCCACTGATGACGCTATTGCCATGGCTCTCCACGCCGTCCTTTCGCACATCGATAACAAAAATCTGAAGGACAAATATCGTCACCGTTGGGCAGAAACCTCGTATCTCCAAGTGTCAAATTTGTATGTATTTTCATCCTTCATCATACAAGACTGCCGCACAAAACTAGTGAAAATAGCAGATCTACAAGCACAACGCTTTGCGGTGCAAGGCGGTGTGTGCTTGTACTGTAGATCGGCTATTTTCACTACTTTAAATAATTTTTAAAATGATAAATACAAAACGAACGGTTTTGGACAAGGTTTCCACCCGACAACGACGATATGTAGGTATAGTATATGCTGTGCTGTAGCCCATTGTCCCAGCAAAGCTTGACCTCGAGCTACACCCACACATGTGCGACTGGATACTAGACTTCCTGTCAAACCGACATCAAGAATGGGCAGCATCACATAATGACCCCCTGACCCTCAACACTGGAGTACTCCAGGGATGTGTGCGGCTGAGCCCTCTCCTCCCTGTACACGCATGACTGCACAGCCACACATGACTCCAACACCATCATCGTACGCGGATGACACGTCGGTGATAGGCCGGATTGTCTGACAAGTCTGCCTAATAGACCATCGCAGTTTAAGCCCCGCCCTGTCCTGACTCTGGTCCCGGAAGCGATTTCCTTTAGGTGAGAACCTTGTATAAGCCCTATACGTGTATGGTTTTCCTTTCTCGCCTGCACTAATTTCCATGGTTTTTGGATTCTGGGAACTCTATCTGGGAACTCCATAGTGCAGTAATACTGCACAGCCATACTGTTTAACTCATAATGAATAAAAAGGTTGAATGTACCTTATTGTACATAAGATTATTTGCCTACAGTATGGTTGAGAAGTTTGTGGTTTGTAGTTTGTAGTTTGTAAGGGTGGGGGCCAGGGGCACTTTGTCCTTCTCCCCATGATCTTCATATTATGCAGGAAAACAGACATTCCCTCAAACTGACGGATGATATGGAGCTGTAAGGGTCCATTTGGTTCCATCATCATGAGACAAGAGCAGTCGCTTACACAAGAAGTTTGTAAAGTGGAGTAGAGATACATTTCTACTTCGATGTGTTTCAAACATGGCAATAGAGTTGATTTGAGGAAGAAAGCCTTGTTTATTGTATCTCAATAATTTAATTATTACATTTCTGACCAAAGAACTCTACTTTCAAACTGAATGTGCTGTAACTTTGCCCAGCTGTAACAAATAAACTCTCAACTAGTTGCAATAGGGTACACAAAGAACACACTGTGTCAATTCTGAATTTTAAAACGATTAAGCCTCAAAACCACAAGAAACAACCATGCAGCATGGATGGCTGCCACACTCACAAAGGCAAAGAGAGCATGAGAGAGAGACAGACAGAGAGAGAAATAGAGAGACAGACAGAGAGCTAGCAAGCCAGAGGTTGCACATGGTGAAAGAAAACTAGCAGCATTAAAAATCATTCAGCCATAAATTTGCAATACACTTAGGAAATCTGTATATGGACAGTCACAAAATCAGGTGTGTCTCTGGGAGAATACACAAACACAGAAGGCATCCATGTGTACTTATGCTATAATGCGACAATGTTCCTATCACGGTTTCTGGCAGCCAGTTGTGCCGTGCCCCATGAGAGAGCCATCTCCTTCAACTCAGCCTTGACAGTTCTGCGCCAGGTGATATTAGGTCGGCCTCATTTCCTTTCACCCTGGTGGTGTCCATCTGAGGGCCACTTTGGGGATCTGCTCAGTCATAAAAAATGGCCAAACCATATTTTGACACTGTTCTGGTACATGCATACTGCATAGGCCTACATACCAATTGGCCTATTCTTCTATTCATGCTTCCCTCCATCTATTCCACCCTCCAGGGAGGTGACGGCATTCATTTGATCTTGGCTCTAATTCTCTACTCTCAGCTGTCAGTCCATTTGAGTCTTCCTGTCTGTTCTTACAGGATCTTCACCCAACTTTCTCTGAACGTCTTTGCCGGAACACGTACAATTCAGTTGTATTCTACAGTATTTATTGTTGGGAGTAAAAAATATTCATACAACTCACCATACTGCCCCATACTGCCATTACCAACATCCCGAGATGAATAGACCTTTGAAAGGTTATGTAGGTACCATATTGCACATAGAATGCATCAATGTTGTTTTTTTCCTTATAGTAATGCTGCTTCCTCTCTCCTTTTTATGTTTTTAATGTCTTTGCCTCCTTTTAATGTGTCTGTTGTTTTTTATGAGTCACAGAAAACGTTATTATGGATGCGACAATAAAACTGATTCTGATTCTGATAGAGGGCTTTTAATAAAGTCAGGGTTTCAGCACTCAGTAAAGACATTATTTTCCTCATCATTCTCTTTCTGACACGCACGCACGCACGCACGCACGCACGCACGCACGCACGCACGCACGCACGCACGCACGCACGCACACACACACACACACACACACACACACACACACACACACACACACACACACACACACACACACACACACACACACACACAAAACAAACCTATTTCCTTTTTTCTCACCTCTTTCACTTCTCTTATTCTCTTCACCCACTCTCTCGCTTTCTCCCCTCTCATTTTGTTCGTTTCCCCAGGAACGGACGTCTACCTCAGAGAAACACAGACAGACTAAAGGAGTGAGAATTATTAACTGACACCTCTAGTTAGCACCACCATCCATCCATCCATCCATCCATCCATCCAATATCTATCCATCCATCCATCTCTTCATCTGGCTTGACATTCATGTCTCCACAGTCCACACTCTCTCCTTTCACAGCCTCTTCTCTGTTCATTTTCTCATCTTAAAGAGGTGGTGCCATAGTTTTGGACTTTTTCTGTTTTGTATGTGTCTATGGAGTTAACATTACTCTAATAGACCCCCAGCTGTGGTTATTATGTGCACATTTGTCTTCCCTTTGTATTTTTTGGTGACTGAGTCAAAAGGCCTAATCGAAAAAAACTGATTAAATGACATCATAAACTCATCCCCTCCCCTTTTACCATTGACCCAACACCAGCCATACTTAATGAACTGGTGGGTGTGGCCACATACAAACATAATTTTAACACTTTCTGTACACTTTTTTTGGGGGAAAATCTTCCTCCTAGTATAATCATAATACATGGTGGGGGGCGGGGGGGATCATGGCACTTCATCTTTAACAATACAAACGGGGCTTAGAGTCCTATGCCCTATATCTCCCCTGCTCAGGTGGCGTTCACCACTTACAATAATCCCCCTGGCCTGCATGTGTAAGATTGGTAATGCATGTTTTGGGTTTTCTCCGGCAAACATTTCTAAGTTTTGATTCATTCATGCGAACATTAATGAATCCAGTGGAAAGGTGT
>NC_137820.1:50518412-50580912 GCF_963921795.1 Nannobrachium achirus
AGGAGCTTAAAGCACATTAGTTGCATTGATCCAAGCGGCCGGAACGTGATAGATTGATCATTAAAATAAACAAGCTCTCCTCCGCTCATCTCCATCTGCTTGACTGTGTATTCTTTATTCACCCAACTCAGACTTATCACACGTGTGACGCAAACCAGGCTTTTCTCATGCTAAATTTTCATTTCGTTGTGCGGTGGCGTTGCTTGCCAACAGCCGATCTACAAGCAGCAGGTCAAGCCCGTCGGTGAGCGCCACCGTCTTACAATGAAGTGCACAACGGGATTCATATGCTGAATGTTAATGCTGTTGGCGGATGACGTGAAAGAAGCTGACGCCGCCTGTGGCAGAGCTAGTGGTGATAGCCATACAGCACCACCAATATGATGGAACCCTTTCGCTCCTTGCCGTCACGCCTCGGCTCTTTCCGACAGCTGTTGGGAGTCGCAGGCGGCATAAGCTGAGGAGAGAGGAGTGGAGTGGAGTGGAAAGCCCTTAGCGCATTTTCTTTTCACAGCCCCCTGAGCATCTGGGGCGTGTACAAGACACCCAACAATACTGTGTGCATGTCTGTGCGCGTGAGTGCGTGCACGCTTTTGTGTGTATGTCTTCTCTTGCCCAGAGATAAGGGGGGAGGTGGATAGGAACTAGACGGGGAGGTAAATTAAAATGACAGAAAGGGATTTTGTGTTGAATATACTGTAGAATGCGAGTGTCATAGAAAGCGTGAGAGAGAGGGGGATGGGGCTTGAGAGATAGAGGTTACATTAGTTGATTACATAAATGTAGTGCAGCCAACATTGACTGCTGAGAGTGCCACAACTGTTTATTATTTGGAGGAGCGGTTTCATGTCACTTCCCCTGTCTAGATCAGGGGGGTTTCAAAGTCAGCGACAGAGGGTCTCCCTTGAGACAAGGGTCAGACAACCGCCTCCCTGTCATTACTTTTAGGCTTCTACTCCAAGTAGGGCTGTCACAATTATTACATAATCGTCTAATCGTGATTATTTGACATTATCGCAATTATTTTGTCATAATCGTCATAATCGTGAATGTTGAAAAATGTCCGAAATAGTGGAAATAGCAGATCTACAAGCTCATGAGCTTGTAGATCGGCTATTTCCACTATCAAAGTTATTTTTTAAGTAGTAAGTTGTCAAATATGTCAGTAATTTCTTTGTATATTTAGGTTATGTGTCATATCCACCATGTACAACTTCAAAGCCTAAAAGCCAAACAGAAATGTAATTATCAACCACAAAAACACAATTAAATCGTTAATCGCCAATTATTTGAGTGACAATTAATCGTCATGTAAAATGTCATATCGTGACAGCCCTAACTCCAAGTAGACCAAACGGACTATAATTATAATGCAAAGAGAGGCCTACATGTCTAATGTGTTAATTGGTCTGTCTACCTATACCTGTGTAGGTTGGCCATTCAAATCGCATGCAGGAAGCTGTATCTCAGCATTTAGGTCATCACGCTATAAATTATGAACTATCATACTGAAATGCAGCATTTACTGACACTCAATTTGAGTCCTGTGTCAGCTTCCTCTATGCTTGGGTGCATTTGTAAGTATGCTCTGAGGGAGCCGGGAGTGGTCGTTTGAAAATTCAGAGTGTTCACTGGCCAATTTCACAAGCTGGGTGTCTGGACATTGGTGACAACAATGGCAGAGGAAGTCATTGCAAAATGCAATGGTTGTGGCTTGTTTGGTACTCCAGCGGTTCTCAACCTGTGGGTCGGGACCCCCACAGGTTCCCCCACATGATTTTTTAAAGACAATTTAAGGAAAAAAGAAGAAGAAAAAAAGTTAACAAAAAACTGTACTATTATAACTGGTAAACATTGGCCAAATTGTCAAAAAATATAAGAGAGGCAAACATTGTCAAGCTATCTTTCACAATATTTATCTGTGGAACCGGGTCAAACTAAATATAATGCCAACCTACAGTATAATGCTTGTGACCATGTTGTAGATCTGTTATTTTTGAATAGCATATGAAGTGGTTAAACTGATTGTGATGCTAACCCCCGGACCCCCCCCCACCCTCTAAATAAGCGCATATCACACTTTACTGGAAATTATTTCGATTATTGCCAGAACAATGACGCATTTCCTCCATCCCTGCTATCCAGAGGGTTGCATTGTCAAAAGTCTGATTCCACTGTGCACGGTGGCGTCTCATTAAAGCTGCGACGGTCCATGCATGACTGACATACAGTAGCCCTTGGTAGGAGATCTTTACTAGAGCTTTTCTAGTTATTAGATTAGTTATTCTTCATCATCATTTCTGTAGGCCAGGGGTCCTCAACGTTTTCAGGCCAAGGACCCCCTGAGAGAGAGATGAAGCAGGGACCCCCTCTAAATATTGAATAAATGTGTGATGCAGATTTTCATCGATTTCATTGATAGATTCATAGACTTGTTTGACAGCACCGTCATCAGTCCATGTTGGATTCATGTTAATGTGTATTTTCAGACATTTAACCACTTAAAGTTAAACCGTCAATATTTTTTAAACTTGACCTTTCACTATGTACTTGGTCTGCTCTTTTTTTACCTGTACACCAAACCTATTTGCCGAAAATAGCCGATCTTCAAGCTCTCGAGGCGTTGAGAGTAGATCTGCTAGTAGATCTGCTATTTTTGGCTAAAGTTCTCCTCGGAATAAGGATGCAAGGGTTCAAGTTGTTAATTTAAAAGAATTATCCTATCACACAAGGATTTGGCGGCCCCCCTGTAGTAACTCTAAGGACCTCCTAGGGTTCCCGGACCACCTGTTGAAGACCCCTGCTGTAGGTCTAATATATTCTTTGACCATGCACCATTGCACCACCTACTGAAAGCCTACAGGGAACAGCTTGCTTAGCATCCTTACTAGTATAGTGCTGCCTATTTGTGCCCCCTCATGAATCTTTTATCCAATATGTTCCAGATGTCAAATATATGGTGTTTATTGGCCATTAGCCAGAATGAATCTAATGTGAATTGGAAGGTCTCTCTTAGGTTCTAATATCTATGCATAATGCATATTGTAGATATGCAGGTTTGATACAATAAGTGTGAGTGTGATATGGGCTTAATATTGATGACATCAGGGAACTCCATATATGGGCATAAAAGTGATTCTGAAAATAAAACCCATTCTGTTCAGAGTGGTTCCATGATATCACAGTGACATCACTGTGATATCAGGGAACCACTTTGTCAGAGCGACAAACCCATAGAACCACAGACAAACCCATAGAACCACAGTGTGGCGTTATAGACAGAGATACACACAGAGATACACACATGCGGACAAGCTGTGACCGTTCACATACTAATCTGCGACCTATGTTCGCAATTATTCTATAGCCTAATAGCACAATACCCACACCTGGGGTGCACCAAAAGTTCTCTGTCCCGGAGATATGTTCTCCGTTATAACCAATTACCGGTATGTCATATTTCGATCTACTGTAGGGCGATACGGACAAAAGAAAATGTCAGAATATTTTCACTCCTTATACTCAACAAACAATCTGTCTTTGTTGGACTGAAATGTAACAAACTCCCTAAAACCAGACACAATGAATCAAATCTTGTATTTCCCCCAGTGATTTCCAGGATATTTGGTTTCATTTTGTTAAATTATCACTGAAGATGTTACGCACGCAGGCATACAGTACAGTACACACACACACACACACACACACACACACACACACACACACACACACACACACACACACACACACACACACACACACACACACACACACACACACACACACACACACACACGCATGCTTCACTCCTGTGCACCTTTGTGTGTGTAATAGAAACGCACAGCCAGAGCTGACAATGCAAAGCAGTTCCAAGTTCCAACGGCATAATAATGACTATTTATTGTGCACGCTTCTGTGTGTGTGTGTGTGTGGAAGAGAGAGAGAGAGAAGGAAATTTGGCCCGGTAACCCAAGGGACTTGGCAGTGTGTGAACAACATATCTCTGTCTCATCCCTCTGTCACAGAACTGTGTGCACGTGCACGTGTGTGTATGTGTGTGACACACACCATCTGTTTGTGGAGACTGTGTGTGTTTAAGCAGTGTGAAGATTCTCCTGCTGCCCAGCTGGCAAAGTGATGCTTCCAGAGCTTGTGTGTGTGTGTGTGTGTGTGTGTGTGTGTGTGTGTGTGTGTGTGTGTGTGTGTGTGTGTGTGTGTGTGTGTGTGTGTGTGTGTGTGTGTGTGTGTGTGTGTGTGTGTGTGTGTGTGTGTGTGTGTGTGTGTGTGTGTGGCGGAACATTTGCCCAAAAACTGCAGATCTACAAGCTTACCTATTTTTTTGGCAAAGAGATTTGGTAGAGAGTGGAAAAAAGACTGTATCAAGTACGCTATTTCCAGGCCTGTTTTACCAATTATAGAGGGTTTTAAATGGTACCGGATATGCAGCTCAGCAAATAAAAGGTGAATTGATCCCAGTGGACTTTAAGATACAAGTAGGCAGTGGAACAAGCAGATAGAGTATAGATTGATAGACAGACAGGCAGACAGACGGGCAGATGTAATGCAGTATGTTGCTCTGTGAGTGCTGGTGTTATGTGAGGCAATATTGACTTACTGTACAAACCAGATCTCTCCCTTCTTTCACTTCCTCCTTCTTGCTGTCTCTTTCTTTTTGTCTTTGTTATTTCAATTTCACTGTGTGTGTGTGTGTGTGTGTGTGTGTGTGTGTGTGTGTGTGTGTGTGTGTGTGTGTGTGTGTGTGTGTGTGTGTGTGTGTGTGTGTGTGTGTGTGTGTGTGTGTGTGTGTGTGTGTGTGTGTGTGTGTGTGTGTGTGTTAGAGCGTACGTGTAATCACGTTAGCCTCCACCTCTTTCTGATGTGATCGGAGGCGACCGGCCGAAGAGAGAACAAATGCTTTCCATCCCTCACGGCTGCACTGCTTCCCACAGTCTTGTGGCACCACGTGTGTGCCAGTGTGTGTGTGTGAGTAACTGTGTTTGTGTGTGTGTGTCTCCGTTCTCTAGAATAGGGGATAATTGGGTTTGTGCTTCAGAAGAGGAGAACGTAGGGGGAGTGAGAGAGGGGAGGGTATGTGTGTGTGGGTGGTTGGCTAGAGAGAGAGAAGAGGAGGAGAGCTGGATCATGAGGGGAAAATAGAGGGAGAAGGACAACAGAGGAGGGAGAAATTGACAGAGAGAGAGAGAGTTGGGGAGTGGGACAGGTATGAAAGAATGGATGCTGTGAAAGGAGAAAGGATTGCTGTGAAAAGAGAGACGGTAATATATTGTTTTCAGGCCAAGCTTAACACAGCATAATGAGTGCATCGTCGGTGCGACGCGTCCCTGTTCTCCAGACAAGCCCGGACTCGTATCAAATCAAACCATACAGCTCCGAATGTTCCGAATGTTTCGAATGTTCCGAATGCTCCGAATCCCTGGGGGGTTTTAAAGGGAATATTTAAATGTCATTTTCTGCCAATTTTGACAGCTCTACCAGTTATATATATCGGACCAGTTACCCACAGTATATGGAGACCCCTGGTACCCATATATGGAGATCCATGTACTGTATGGAGATATGAGAGCCCAAACATGCTTACTCAGTTATTCGTTATGTGCAAGTCCTATATGATGTCTATGACATCTGACATCATACCCTTTTATGCCCATACATGGAGATCCCTGTCTGTAGTACCATCTACACAGATATGGGCTGTCTTGGCCATCTGTATTGGCCATATATGGATTCTGTTAGTGTGGTATGACATCAGGGAACTCCATATATGGGCATAAAAGTGATTCTGTTAGTATGACATCACATTGAAGCCAGAGCTTGATGTCAGAGCGGCAAACCCATTCTGTTCAGAGTGGTTCCCTGATATCACAGTGACGTCGGAGCATGATGTCAGAGCGACAAACCCATAGGACCACAGTGTGGTGTTATAGACAGAGATACACACAGAGATACACACATACGGATAAGCTGTGATCGTTCACATACTAATCTGCAACCTATGTTCGCAATTATTCTATCCACCTCTTTCCGCGGGAATTTACTGGAGAATTTTTTGCACCACACTTCCGGTTAACAGCAGACATACAAGCTCACGTCGCGTCGCAGATGCAACCGTTGTGAGCTTCTAGATGAGGGGTTCCCAAACCTTTTGGTCTCAGGGCACCCCATAAATATTATTTTAATCCGAGGCACCCCTATATTATAATTTTCACTCCCCGCACCTTATATTTATAGCATATCGTCATTGTCGGGTGGAAACCATGTCCAAAACCGTTCGTTTTGTATTTATCATCTATAAAATGTACTAAACTATAGTGAAAACAGCAGATCTACAAGCACACAAGGCGTTGTGTGCTTGTAGATCGGCTGTTTTCACTAGTTTTGTGCGACAGTCTTGTATGATGAAGCTGCTAGGGCTTTGCTTTAGCAAAAGACGTACACATTTGAAACTTGGAGATACGAGGTTTCTGCCCGACAGTGATGATATTTTTGTGATTATGTTGCGAGGAAAACGTTGAGATAATAGCCATTTTGGTTAGAACTGACTGAAAATAACTTTGTACTTCAAGTTTAAAATGATACTAAATATTTTTTCAAGTGTCCACATAAATTCCAAATATTTTCAAATTATCTCGCGGCACCCCTGGACTGCCGTCACGGCACCCCAGGGTGCCCCGTCACCCACTTTGAAAACCCCTGTTCTAGATCACACTCGGCTGCGGCGCCGGAAGCTCCGTGCAACTTCTGCGCAATGCACTATGGGATGTTGGAAAGTTGTGGATAGCCTAATAACACAAAACCCACACCTGGGGGTGCACCAAAAATCTCTTGCTTCTACATTTCTCTGTCCCGGAGATATGTTCTCTGTTATAACCAATTACCGGTACAGTATGTCACTATTTCGATCTACTGTAGGGCGATACGGACAAAAGAAAATGTCAGAATATTTTCACTCCTTATACTCAACAAACAATCTGTCTTTGTTGGACTGAAATGTAACAAACTCCCTAAAACCAGACACGATGAATCAAATCTTGTATTTCCCCCAGTGATTTCCAGAGACGTGTCCGTAACTGAGTAGGTAGAGTGGTGAGGCTGTCTGGTGATGTGTGCCAACATGTCCCTGAGCAAGACACTTAACCCCTTAAACTCCATATGGTCGACTGGAGTCCCTCAGGGCTCTAGTATACTGGTGTATATTCACATTTCTGTTATTGTGGGTAAGGCTTTGGCTGGAAAATAGCCGATGGACGCGCTGTGAGCTTGTCGATCTGCTATTTTCTGCAAGAGCCTTCCCCACAACAAGGATGCTGGGGTTTAAGTGGTTGACCCCTAACTGCCCCCCTCTCCACCGAGTACTCCTCATGGCCGTCTGAGCAGCCATCAGCCAGGTGAAGCAGAAACAGAATTTCCCCTGTGGGATTAATAATTCAGAGTTCACATACAGTATTTCTATATTGCATTTGCTCTGTGTGCACACATGCTTGTGTGAGTACATGTGGGTTTCTGGACAATGCACATGCATGCACTGTGTGTGTGTGTGTGTGTGTGTGTGTGTGTGTGTGTGTGTGTGTGTGTGTGTGTGTGTGTGTGTGTGTGTGTGTGTGTGTGTGTGTGTGTGTGTGTGTGTGTGTGTGTGTGTGTGTGTGTGTGTGTGTGTGTGTGTGTGTGTGTCTTTTGTCCATGCTTGCATGCTCATGCAGTCCAAATTCTGCCCTCGAAAGCAGCATTTGCTTTCATTTGACATTTTGCATCATATTTGCATCACCTGCGTGGAAGACGGAGAAATGGAAATATTAGGCTAATTATATCTCTTGTGTGGAAGGGTGAGTGTATTTACTGTTACAAGTTCATAGGGCAACACCCCCTCCCCCCCAATCTCTCTCCATCTCTCTCACACACAGCTGTCTATGTATTTATGTCCAGTCTGTGCCATTTCCACTTGGTTGTGGACATTTAAATGTTAGCTCATTGAGGTAGAAAGATGAATTGATGGCATTTAAAGATCATTACACATGTCATGCATACATGCAGCATTTTTAGAGATATTGGGCCTTAGTCACAAAGCTCTTTTTTACATTTCGGCTACGTTTTATTGTAGGCCTGCTACTAAGTCAGGGTCATCGTATTCATGAAAAGATGTGTACAGCTGTATTAATGATGAATGCCCCTCGTTTGTACTTTGGATGCGGAGTACCTGTGTTAATTACTTGCATAGTTCAATGCCCGTTTTGACACCATAAAAGGCATGCACCGAACGCTCGTGTGCAACAAGAAGAGGAGCTTAACTCTAGGACAGATCTACAACCTGAAATGCCTCGCATTGCGACACCTTGTCAGCTTCAGATCTGGTGGATTTTGTGCGATGGATTATTACAGCTGAGCCTTTGTGAGAGTGTATTGCTCTCATGTGTAAATGAGAAGAAGTAAACAGTTTGGTAACTTTTTACTTAAAGGTCAGGTCTATAATGCTTTATAATCACATTTATAATGCATTATATAATGCACTTATAAGCATTACAACACTTTTTGTAAATGTTTATCATAATCATGTATACCAACTTATAACAATGTTAACTTGGGTCTAGAATGCATTATAATCGCATTTAACTTGTAACAATGTTCATAGCGTATTATAAGTGCTGTCATAATTATTATAAGCTCTAACAAAAGTTTAAATAGTGGACCAAATAATAATAGGCTAATAAAGCTTGGCATTATATGGATTATGGATCAGAGGGGGAAACCAACATATCCTTTCCGCTGTCCTACATCAGGGATGATGGACACAGATTTCCTCCAGGCTGCATTATTCATTAGATGCTAAGACTACTTATTGTAGCCTATTTGTGTGGCCTCCATATGATCAACTGACGTGGACGCCTGCTGTCCTGCAACATTAAGATAAGTAGGTATGCTAAATTTTGGCCCCACTGGCAGAAACAGCAAACACACTGGCGGACATAATAATTATGTTCAGCTTTGAATGCTTAAAAATTAATTCATATTGGTTTAAATGTTCCGCATGCCTATAAGCCCAGTTATGATAAGCCCAGTTATGTTATATGCATCATTGATTTCTTACTTCAAAAACAAGCAGTTGAACAGTCACATTTTGTTTCTTTTCTTTTTTTTTTAAGGTTAGTTTTTGGGCTGTTATGCCTTTATTGATAGGACAGTAGACTGACAGGTAATGGGGGGAGAGATGGGGAGCGACGTGCGGTAAAGGTTGTCCGGATTGGGAATCGAACCGGCAACGCCGCCAGGCATCCATGCCTATGTGGCAATGCCTAAGTGGTATGCGCCTGGACCAGTAGGCCAGCAGACGCCCCTTTTATTTGCTTTTAAATTGTTGGGTACTACAACAACAACAATTTGTTTGAGGTTTGGCACTACTGTAATTGGTTTTGCATAAATAATGAGCTATTATCTAGCTAACTGCCTTCACGCATGCTTCCAGACCGTACACATGTCTCAGAGCTGATGTGAGTTGTAATTGTGCAGACGAACACGTTCAGCTACGAAGAGGAAACGCTCCCTAGGGATGGGACGATATGAAAATGTCATATAACGATTATTGCGACAAAAGAAATCGCGATTTACGATATTATCACGATAATCAAAATCCAGTAGCTTGGGGCAGAACATTTGCCAAAAAATAGCAGATCTACAAGCTCACAAGAGCTTGTAGATCGGCTATTTTTTGGCAAAGACATTTGATAGAGTGAAAAAAAAAGACTGTATCAAGTACGTACATTTTAAGTGCCTTTTACCAATTATAGAGGGTTTAAGTGGTACCGGATATGCAGCTTGGCAAATAAAAGGTGAATTGATCCCAGTGCATGTCTGCATGACGGAGGACGATATCACGATAAATGAAATCTCCACGATACGATTATCGTGAGTGTTTTTTATCCCGATAATATTGCGTATCGTCCCATCCCTAATGCTCGCATGACCGCTATAAGGTCAAAGTAAATAGCATTTTGCTTCTTGTACGATCAGAGTGTCAGAGAGTAGTGATAAATAAACCTTCTTGATCCTCCATGGTAAGCACGTTCCGTGGATGAGGCCTGTTGTACATAACGGGAAACACTTTCCTTGCTGTCATTCATGAGTTATCCATTTGTCACATCGTGATGTGATGCAGCTGGCATGAAAGGTAAACTAAAAATGAAAGGTAAACTAAAAATGATCCGCCGTTTTATTCTGTTAGCTCTGCTAGAAGAGTGGTAGGTCTACTGTGGGCCGTTCTACTAACACTCCACGAAGAGAAAGAAAGACTATTAGCTTGGAATCCCCAATGACGATGTCATTGGTGGTAGGCAGCGCACCTTTTAACACTTCCGCTGCCTCTTACTTTGAAGGGATGCTTGGTCCCGCGCCGATTCCTCCATAGGCCGCCGCTATTATTTTGAATGGCCGGGCGGGGTTGTTTTTGCGCAGATGGATTATCACTTGACTTCAACGTTAACATCATCTAGTCACATGACGTGTGTCATGTGACAGTGTGTCATGGCGGCCGCCATCCGAGCCTAGTCTGTGCTGTAAACATGCCAGCTTTGGGATTAAAAAGTATTTTTCTGAGTAAATGAAGTCTCTTTATGGGCCTCTCAATGGATTTACTATGGAGGAGCTTCACTTTGCGTGCACGCCCAACGTGCGTTGTAAACAAATCACGGACATTACCGATGTGGGCTGGACCGGAGCGCTGTATAGTAAGTAATAATACTTTTACTGTAAATACAGTAAGATTAACGGTGAGCGCTGTCAACGGCACCATGATATTAACCCTTTAAATGACGGTGAGGACTGTCAAAGGAGCAGAAGTGTTAAGTATGACGGCAGCATGTAGTTACAAGTAAAATTGTCCCTCTCTTGATCTCCTACACCTCCCCCATCCAAACTTTCTCCATAATAATACATCATTTAGTCCCCACTCCTTGAGGTGTTTATTTTGTCACTATATTTGCTCATAGTGTATATGAAACTTGTCCTCTAGATTTGACCCATCCCATCCTAGAGGAGCAGTGAGCAGCCATTGGTTGTAGGGCTCTGGGAGCAGTTAGGGTTTAAGTGTCTTGCTCAGGGACACTTGGACACACATTGCATCTGAGGCCTGGAATCGAACCTGGGACCTTTGGCGTCCCAGACGGGCTCTTACCCTCTCTCTCATAATAGGTCAGGTGTGTGTGTGTGTGTGTGTGTGTGTGTGTGTGTGTGTGTGTGTGTGTGTGTGTGTGTGTGTGTGTGTGTGTGTGTGTGTGTGTGTGTGTGTGTGTGTGTGTGTGTGTGTGTGTGTGTGTGTGTGTGTGTGTGTGTGTGTGTGTGTGTGTGGTGACAGAGGGAGATAGAGTTTGTGTGTGCGTGTGTGTGGCGTCCATGTACCATTCAGGGCTTCTCGTGGAAAGACAAAGGCCTCTTGTGGGAGGCCCATGTGTGTATATTTGCGCGTGAGTTTTTGAGATTGTTTGTAGATGGAGTTCATGTGTCACGGGTCACGGCATGCATTTATCCATGCATTATGTGTGCATGTACAGTACTGTATGACTGTAGTGGTGTATGACTGTGTTGTTTGCGCATATTCTTATGTAAGCTTGTATATTGCACTGAATTTGGCAGCTTTCAGGTCACTTCAGTGTGCTGTGAGACAATGCAGTCTTGTTCTAAACGACTGCACTCAACTGATCTGGAGTCTGATGGCTGGTTTTAAAAGCTTGAACTGTGTGTGTGTGTGTGTGTGTGTGTGTGTGTGTGTGTGTGTGTGTGTGTGTGTGTGTGTGTGTGTGTGTGTGTGTGTGTGTGTGTGTGTGTGTGTGTGTGTGTGTGTGTGTGTGAGTTTGTCTAGCTATACGTATGGGGACTAAACGCATGTTCACACAGTCACCTGCAGGGGACCTCTGACAGTGTGGGGACAAAATAGTAAGTCCCCACAATGGTTAGGGTTAGGGGTTAGGTTTAGGGATAGAGGTTAGGGTAAGGCCACAGGACTTGCATAAAAATGAATGGAAGTCTATGTGATGTCCCCACAAGTGATGTAAATATATATTGTGTGTGTGTGTGTGTGTGTGTGTGTGTGTGTGTGTGTGTGTGTGTGTGTGTGTGTGTGTGTGTGTGTGTGTGTGTGTGTGTGTGTGTGTGTGTGTGTGTGTGTGTGTGTGTGTGTGTGTGTGTGTGTGTGTGTGTGTGTGTGTGTGTGTGTGCGCGCGCGCGTGCGTGCGTGCGTGCGTGTGTGTGCGGCTGCCAGGAGGCTGGTAATGTGAGCCAGTTTTAACTGTCTGTTGATGACTATCTTATCATTCATGTACATCTGTGTTTGCGGGGTTTAGGGATGGGACGATATGAACATTTGATTTCATATCACGATTATTGTGATTAAAGAAATCTCGATTTACGATAATATCGCGATAATCAAAATTCATTATCCTGGTGGCGGAACATTTGTCAAAAAATCAAACCTCGGTTCGAAGTGGAGCGGTGAATTTGAGCAGCTGTACCCTATGTGAGTGAGTGAGTGAGTGTAAACTGTGCCTCTGAGTGAGTGGTGAGTGTGCCTGGCCTGCACAAAACAGCGCCCCTCCTTTAACTAGTGTTTTGTGTGTGGCCACTCAAGGTATTGCCAGGCTACGGACATGGCCAGCCAGCCACCCACCCAGCCAGCCAGCCACCCAGCCACCCAGCCACCCACATACCCACGGACATACCTGTTCATTGGGAGCGCTTTCACCGCTCCAAAAATAGCTGATCTACAAGCTCACAACGCGTCAATGCAGAAGTCTGTCATCGAGAGACTAAGTGGTACTGGATATGCAGCTCGGCAAATAGAAGGTGAATTGATCCCAGTGCATGACGGAGGACGATATCACATTAAATTTAATCTCCACGATAGGATTATCGCGATTCGCGAGTGTTTTTTATCACGATAAACGATAATATCGCGTATCATCCCATCCCTAGCGGGGTTCACTGCCAGGATCAGGATGGTGTCATAATTGCGGGTGGTTCACACTTTCAGGATAGTGCCGTACACAGTCACAGCGTTCAAACACACACTGTATGCAAATACTTGTCAAAGTTGTCTGTGTTTTTTGCATTTGCACATTCTTTTTTGTTATTCCCTTCCTTTCTATTCTATTTTTATCTCAAACAGAACCACTTCAAGCGGCGTTGATTCAGTATTTGAATCAACGCCGAGCCATATTCAGATCAGGAGTCCGACGAGATACAATATAGAAAGAATTAGAAACAAAACACGCGCGGTCGCGCGCGCACGGCACACGCACATCAGTGTTAAAGCATGAATTAAACAATCATCATCATAATCATAATCATTTAGGCCTACTGTTTCCTTGTACTCTTATTCAACCTCATCAGGTCATGATTCATGAATCCATTATCCTTTGTCACTTGATGACTTGCCCTCTGCTTTGAGGCTATTGTGTTCCTCCCAGGAGGTTCTGTAACTTTGTTCAATACATTTTGGAGCAGAAAATGGCCCCTTGGTGCAACCACAGACATTATTTATAAAGACAGCTCGGTTTTATGCTGAATATTTAATAGTTTTATATAACATATTCATCAAGGCAGGCCAGGAAAAAAACAACAAAAATACTGGATACAGTTTTAGCTTTGGCTTAGTGATGGTCTAAAACACCTACATTAGTTCAGACAGGTACTGTATCTACTCACAGGGGATTCTGTTTTTCTCTCCTAGCCCTCTTCTGCCATTTGCATACAGATCGGCTAATGTTGCCAGGCAACAAATACCTTTTCATCCAGTAAGCAGATTTTTGACTAATATTGTTTGGCACCAAAAATGTGTTCCAAAACAATAGGGGTGTGTGTGTGTGTGTGTGTGTGTGTGTGTGTGTGTGTGTGTGTGTGTGTGTGCGTGTGCGTGTGCGTGTGCGTGTGCGCAAATGTGCATGTGAACAATATTTCCAGGAATGAATACAGAATCGTTTCTCCTAGAATTTGCAGAGCTATCATGTCAGATCATATGAGTGGAGTGTGGGTGTGTACAGTGCGCGCGCGCGCGCGTGTGTGCGGTGCGCGCATGCAGAGCGAGAAAACAGGAGGGTGTGACAGGAAGAGGCGAGGGTGATGGACAGACAGAGAGAGAGAGAGAGGCAGACCATGTTAAGAGGTCTTACCAAAGGCAAGATTAAACTGCATTTATGAACCAGTCATGTGTTCACCCAGAGGTATACTACTGACTACTTCCAGTTCTACCACCTGATCCCTCTCCTGCTCATTCTCATGATTATACCCACACCCATCAGCTAGCAGTCTCACAGTGGGATCACTGGGACTATGGTTTGACTCGGTGCCATTGAGGACACACACTGCATAAAAAAAGATGGTCACTCTTTAACAGTACATGCACATGCTTTTTTTTCTAAATCACTAGTTCAAGATTTTTCAAAAATATCAGATTTACAAGCTTGCAGTGTGGCACGAAGTGACGTGCTGTGTGCCAAAAATCTAAAACGAATCTAAAAATCTAAAAAGACACTGTTTTCCAGGCCTGGAAAAGGTTTGGAATTACGGTAGTCACGTTTTGGGAAACGTATAGTTTTTGACCCAAAACATTTCTCGCAACAGGTTGTGACTGTGAGTTTGTTGCTATATATCTGATGCGTGACACCAGTACAGAGTTAAAGGAGTAGTTCACCCCCAAAATGACTTTTTTTCTACTGATTACTCATGCCATGGAGACTTGCCTTGAGTTCAATAATATTTGTTGTTTTTTGTCGCATTCCTAAGACGATAATAAAAAAAATAAAATAAAAAAGTACCCTGACGATTTCCCCATCCACTGCCATACATTCGGGTCCCCATCCGGAATCAATGGGGGTAAATTTACTATAATCACATTTTTGTCTTAGGAATGCGACAAATACAAAAAAACAAAAACATTATTGAACTCAAGTCTCCATGGCATGAGTAATCAGTCATTTTGGGAGTGAACTACTCTTTTAACTCATCCAGAGCCCAGGACATTAACGGATTAGGGGGTCCAGAGTGCCCCCTCCCGGCCCCATTAACGGCCATTGTCTTATTTTGAAGGCCAGAAGTCTAGACCGGAAGTACTTCCGGTCTGACGTCATCGGATCCTGCGACGGAACTGATCATTGTTTACGTGGTGCCATGCTGGATTGCATAGGAGCGTTTATACATGTGTTTTATAAGCGAGCATCTGCCTCCATCTTCGCTTCTAAAGTGTTGTTTTGAGATAATGGACATTAAAGATGAGATCGGCCGTCCACCTCAATGTTATGGGATGACTATTGTGTGCTCGTGGAGCCGTGATGATGACAAATCAGCGCGGATTTCGTCTCCGGAGCGTCGGCCATTGTACTAGGTATTTTTACTCGCCGTTACAGTAATATATTACTTTTCGCGCGACATCACGCATTCGGCACTATACGTACTCTAGTACTTATCGCGTGACATCACGCGAAAGGCACTAGATGAGTTAAGTATAAAACACCCTCAACAGTAGTGCCTTGCAGCCAGCGCACTTCAGTGTGAATGGAAACCGTTGTGTCTTCAGTGTGGCTCAAAGAAGCCTTCTGAACCGTCTGCCAAACAGTCCAGACAGCGAGTCTTCTTGCTATGATATGCAGATGAAGGCTCTTGTGCCCCCAATCCACGGATGACCTTCAGTCAGTGTTTGCTTTTTAGATGTCAGAGCATACAGCAGGATGGGACTTCCCTGTTGACAGTAAAAGACCAAGCCCAAAGGATTCTTCAAGAGTGAAGTAGGAGAACAAATGTCTACCTGCCTAGACTACAAATCGGATCACTGGCACTGCATGCCATGGGTCTGTTCGCTCTGTGCTGTGGCATTTCTGTCGCTATGACATCGCGCGTTGGCTTCACTGTGATGTCACACTAACAATGTCCCTTTTATGCCCATATATGGAGTTCCCTGATGTCATCAATATTAAGCCCATAACTAACAGGACTTCATATAGCCAGGCAGCTTAGCAAAGAAAACCAGACGCGGCTGACAAAAGCTCCAATTTTTTTCCACGTGTTCTCCATCACCATACATTTCATTTTGGAAGGGGGGCCACGTCATCAAGATGGCAGAAGGCGGCCATCTTGGACTTCAAAGATGGTGCCCCCCTGGTGCCAATAACTCAGCTTCCAAGCCACTAAAACCCCTATCATAGTAGGCACCGCGGTGATAAGCTATCCACCGCGGTGATAAGCTATCCACCGCGGTGTAGTCTTTTTAAGTCATAAAACTACAACATTGCGTCATTACTCGCGGTGAAGAGCTATCCACCGCAAACCCCGACACATCTCTCTGTTTTTACTATCAGACAGATCGACCCATCACCCCGTTCACTGATTGTTCGATCAAGACCAGTCTTTGTGGTGAATAGCTCTTCACCCTGGATTCTGATAGAGCCTTTAGAAGGTCAATCTTGGAGTCAAAATATATATTTTCTGAGTTAAGAATCACAATAAAGCCATAGATGTTTTATTTGTGCCAAGATTAAATAAATAGGGTCATTCTGGCAACATATTTAAATCATTCAACTCTGTTAGCAGTAGACACATGGAGCACAAATGAATTGAAGATTAGGAAGGATATCAAGGATAACATTCAAATTATTTGTCACATTGGCAACTGCAAAGTTCTGTGCAATTCCAGTGTGCCTTCTTGTAGGAGCACCTTGCACCACAACCACTTCTACAACCGCATTTAATCAGGTTTTTGATGCCACGCAGGAAGCCAGACCTGGTTGTGGACATTCAGTGTCCATCCCCATCCTTCTGGACTGGGTGTCGGCTGCTGGGCCAGGTCAGACGTGGCCCAGATCCCAGACTGTTAGGCAACTCACTTCACATGCTGCAGCAGTGAATTTTGCGTTGGTGGAATGTGTTCCATTATTTTGTTGTTCTGGCAGAACAATTCTCGCCGTGCTTCATTCACAGATTCCAGATCACTGACTTCTTCCCTTTCCCGCAGAATGCTGATGTTGTGTCACAGCCTGTGTAACAGTGGAAGATGGGAAGTGCTGTGGACTTGTCTTTGCCAAGAGCATGGCAGATGGTGTTTATATGAACATAGTCATAGGTGACTTCAAAATAAAACCAGTTGAATGTTGCCTTGATCATATTACAGGCAGCTCTTATTTTGAAGTTAACTGCTTTGAGAGGAAATACGTCGACGTGTTGTTATTCTACTTGTTGCAGCTAGCCAAGAGCAAGAAGCAGCAGCGACAGCCACTCTCCCACTTTCACTCACTGCCGCTGAGTGTGGTCGTGGTCTCAGGCAGAGAAGTAGCAATGGGCGAACAGTTATTTATTGTCTTGACTTGCACCAGTGACGACTTGCTCGGCAACATAGCTCTTTTGATAGAGCAGCGCTGTGCTCTGAGAAAATACAACCTGTGGAAATAATAAACGACACACAATTGTGTTGTCAAAGCGATGCATTATTATCGTCCTGTCTTTCTACTCTGCTCCATGATTCACAATTATGCACGGCTGGACGCAATCTCATCGTTATTTAATGTCCGCCGCTACCATGTCTCGTTATTTCATATGCGCGGTAGTTCATGGATCTATTTCAAGGCTTAAAACAATGTTTATCTTAATGTTTATTGTATTATGTTGACGTGGTTTAAACTAAAGCAACACTTGATTTCTTTTTAATAATTTTTTTACATACAGTATAAAACAATTCGTCGACGAGTCGCATTAACCCCCGCGACTCGACTCTAAAAATCCTGAGTCGAAGACAGCCCTAGTATCGGTGCATCACTAACTGCCGCTGGCAAACACATAATCTATTCTACATACAGTAGCTGACACAGGCATGTAACAGTAATCCAAAGCATATTAGAATGGCCAGGCAGCTAAGGGTCTGACTTCAAAGAACTACGGTGGTCTGATGTTTATCTCATATTGACTATGATGACTAGGGTGGAGTATCCTTAATCTCCTTAATCTCTTTTGCCTTCTCATACCATAGAACAGTGGTTCTCAACCTGCGGGTCGGGACCCCCAGGGGGGTTCCCAAATTATTTTGGGGGGTCCCCAGATGATTAACATAATGTGCAACATTGTTTTCTCACTCAACAGTAAGCAAACCAACATGAAGTTAAGTGTATAGAGGGTTTATGCACGTTTCTAAAGTGACAATTTAAGGACTTTTTAATACCTCTAAAATGACAAATTAAACATTGGTCAGGCGTTGTGAGCATGTAGATCTGCTATTTTCACAATAGAACCGTGTTATACAAAATGTAATGCCTCAACTCTTAATGCTCGTCAGGGTGGTGGTCCCCAGTTAAAATATGATTATTTTGGGGGTCGTGGCCTGAAAAGGTTGAGAACCACTGCCATAGAATAGAGGGTGACCAGAGGTCCAGATCAAAAGCCAAAAGGCGCCGCCTTGTGAGCATTTTGTCCCTAATGGTACGCTGTTTTTAGACTTAAGAGCAATCCATGACACAATACTGCAACGGAGAGAATCAGGATTGCTTTGGTGGGGGCACGGTGGCGCAGTGGTTAGCGCTTCGCCTCACAGCTAGAAGGTCCTAGGTTCGATTCCCGCCGGGGGACGCTGTGGGTGCTGGGGGCGTGTTTCTCCCTCCGCGTCATCAGCGCCCACACCCTAGGTGGGGTCGGCGATAGGGCCTTTCTGTGTGGAGTTTGCATGTTCTCCCCATGTCTCCTAGGGTTGATACCCTCACAAAAACATGCAGTAATCCTGGTCTCAATAATGCCTCCCCCTGGCCAGCCGGGGCGCTTGATGGAGGGGAATGGAACTGGTTGGAATAACATGTTCCTTCCACACGCTACGTCCATCCCGGGGAAATCCCCCCTGTCAGGTGAAAAGAAACAACTTGGACTACTCATGCATAGAAGGAAGCATGAGGTCAGTCCGTTGTCTCCCCAGGTGTGGCAGAGGGAGAGCAGAGCCCAGGATTACATAGGCAGTTGGCACTGGGTGAAAATGGGTTGCAAAATCGTGGGAAAAAAATTATGAAAAAAAAGGATTGCTTTGGTAATGTATCTGCTTGTGCACTGCGACAGGATGTGGGCTGTGATATTCCAGCAGCAGTGGTTTAGATTTGTGTCGTGACTCCTTAATCTACATTCTACAAGCGGCATTTTCATTATTTCTTGATGCTGTCGTCTGAAGGTCTTTGAGAGACCTTCAGCTGAGGCTGTGTCTGTCCCGTGCGGTGCTGTATGTCTACAGGGGTGTCGCCCCAAATTCTGGGCCCTGGGTACTTTAACTATTGAAAAATAGCAGATATACAAGCTCACAGTGCGGCACCGAGTGACACGCTGCGAGCTTGTAGATCTGCTATTTTTGAAAAATTGTGAAAATTTGTGCAAGTCTTGAATATTTCAAATCCCTCTAAGGTTTTTTGAAAAAAAACTTTGTTTCTATGTCAGTGGTGCTCAAACTGTTTCATGTGAAGGACCCCCAAAATTATATGTATTTGGCCACCGACCCCCATCTCAAAATATTTAGTTCCAGCCAGGGAACCCCCAGAAGCAAAATTTGGGTTACAAATGTTCGCTTAAAAAAATACATATATTCAAAGATTTGCGCAAATTTTCACGACTTTTCAAAAATAGCAGATCTACAAGCTGTGAGCTTGTAGATCCGCTATTTTTCAATAGCTAAATTATAAAATAATTAAGGCCTCCTCCACCTTAGGCCATAGTACACACACACTATGTGTGTGTGTGTGTGTGTGTGTGTGTGTGTGTGTGTGTGTGTGTGTGTGTGTGTGCATTATGTTGTAACTCTTTTACATAATGACATACATGACCTGGTCGGCCCATTCTTGTATGTAAATATATTGTTTATAACTGAGGATTAAGAACATTCAGCCTGAAGCACCTTATGCTCTAGGACCAATGGACAAACTTAATCAAGTCTTAATTATTCCCTATTTTTGTCCTTGTTGTTGTATTTATACTTTGACAACCCTCGCCCGCCCCGCCCGTAATTAATCAGATCCGTGGACCCGCCCGTCAAAAAACTGACCCGTCGCCCACCCCGCTACCCGTGATTACATGCAGTAAATAGCCTACAGCTGTGCGTGCGTGCTTCCAAATGGCATCGCACTCGATCGCCCTGCTGCTCACTGTGATGTTGTTTAGGTGGAAACAGTTGTCTGATTTTCACAGTAAAATGTCGTCTGCCCGTACCGCCCGTACCCGCACCCGCAAATTTATAATAGTATAATAGTATACCCGACGGGTATCCACGGGTACCCGGCCCGTTGCAGGATTCTGACCTGTAGCCAATAGAAGCACTTGCGTATTGATTTTGATTCGAACTCCAGAGGGACAGAACAGTAGGTCTGCGGAAACGCATTCACAAAACTATGAAATAGCATAACTGTTGAGAAAAATAATAACAGAGATTCTGGGCACTCAGATATGCAGAGGAGGATTCTGCCCTGATGAAGACCTCTGTAGGTCAAAACATGTTGGCGTTTGCCATGTTATTATAAAAGGCTGCTTCCTCCTCTGTACATCTGAGGGCCTGGATGCTCTCTGTATTTATCGCATGTCTCAATGTCTCCTGTCTGATACAGGAGCACCTTTTGGATACTTTTAACCATTTCTAACTACCTTTTGTCTACGGTGAGCACCTGCACGGTTGTTCTGTTTTCTCTGTCTCCTTCTATAACATAGTTCAGGGGTCTTCAACGTTTTCAGGCCAAGGAGTCAGGAGAACCCCTTATTTGAGCGAGGGATGAAGCAGGGCCAGGGACCCCCACAACCTTTTCATAGATTCCATATAGTTTAATCGTTTGACAGCACAATCGTCAGTGTATTTTGGATTCATGTCAATTTGTGTTTTCAGATATTTAACCACTTGAACCGTCAATACTTAATACCTTGACCTTTCACTCTGTACTTAGTCTGCTCTTTTCTCTTTTTCGCCTCTACACCAAACCTCTTTGCCAAAAATAGCCGATCTACAAGCTACAAGCTCACATTAGATCTGCTATTTTTGGCTAAAGTTCTCAAAATATGGACACTAGGGTTCAAGTGGAACCCCTGTTGTAGACCCATGACATAGTTGTTGTTATTGATGGACTGGGGAGATATTTGGCGAGGGTCTTCCTCAGCCATGAGGACATTCCACGCCAACGAGTGGCGATGGGACCAAACCTTTGCAGAACGTCACAGAGAAAAGATGCAGCGGCCTGAATCAGCGGCTCGTTGAGCCTCACCGGATTCAAAATGTCCAATAACAAGCATCAAGTTGCAATACGTTTATGATCACAAACACGTTCCCTGTGTGTCTCTCTCTCTTTCTCTCTCACACACACAAACGCACACACAGCGTAAATAGAGCGAGCTAATGGGAGAGGAGAGCGTGTATACATATTTTTACACTATAGTATACAATATTATATAATAGATTGACATGCTATGTAAAGTACCTCTACTCCTTGCCTTGATGTGTCTGTCAGTGTCCAGTCCAGGGACTGCTGTTTGCTCTGCTCATTTATCATCATCCATCCCATATCCCAGAGGGACTGTGTGTGGCAATATACCTAACCGTTGCTGTGGAAACGGCAATTGGTTCGCGGCTCTGCGCCTGGGTGTGGACTGTCCAGTTTTATACCGTTGAAAACCACAGTTTTAGGATTCTGTTGCAAGTGGTACATTACCAACACACACACACACACACACACACACACACACACACACACACACACACACACACACACACACACTAGGGATGGGACGATATGAACATTTCATATCGGCTCATGATTATTGTGACAAAAGAAATCGCGATTTACGATATTATCACGATAATCAAACTCCATTATCCTAGGGCGGAACATTTGCCAAAAAATTGCCAATCTACAAGCTCACAACGCGTCGCAATGCGACGCGTTGTGAGCTTGTAGATCGGCTATTTTCTGGCAAAGACATTTGATAGAGAGTGTATCAACTCAAGTACGTATATTAGTACCTTTTACCAATTATAGAGGGTTTAAGTGGTACTGGATATGCAGCTTGGCAAATAAAAGGTGAATTGATCCCAGTGCATGACGGAGGACGATATCAGGATAAAGTAAATATCCACGATACGATTATCGTGAGTGTTTTTTATCACGATAAACGATAATATTGCGTATCGTCCCATCCCTCACACACACCCACACTCAAACAGGGACACTCGCCCTGCCTTCAGTTGGCAGAAATAATGAATGGTATCCAGTAGCTTCCTTGAAGATCAAACAAACCACGCTGGTATGCTCTGGAAATTGAATGTCAAGTACACTCTGGGTCGTATAGTCAATATGAGATAAACAGCAGACCATGTGTAGTCCTTTGAAGTCAGACTCTTAACTGCTGCTTGCTTGGTCATTCTAATTATGCGTTTGGGATCAGTGGTTATTTGGGGTTAGGTGCATTGGGAACCCCCAGGGGTCCTTGAGGGGATTACAGGGGGTCCCCAGAGAAAATGAGTTTTAATTTAGCATCAAAATAAGTTTAACCACTTAAGCCCTATATACAGTACATAATCTACAAGCTGTGCAACGCGTTTTGATCTTGTAGACCTGCTATTTTTCCAAAGTCTTGGACATAATCGGAAACATTTAAAATATTTTTGAAACATTTTAACAACTCAAATCTTGTACGGCGGTCCCTGTCTGGCACAAAACGTGTTCAGATGGGGGTCCGTGTTCAAATACATATTTGGGGGGTCCTTGACTTGAACAAACATGAAACTGGAGAAGCAGTGCTTTGGAAGACTGTTACTGTTGTCTCGCGTGGCCAGACTGTTGACGCTGCCATTTGCGTCAAGCCTCCTCCTCTTCTGTTTCGTTTTTAACATTGCGCACATTTATCCTAATATACATAAAAATCATCTAGCATATTTAGCTTGCTGCTTAGCAGAAATGTATTAGAAATATATTTTCATGAACGGAAATGCCAGCTTCCATTGCTCGCCGTTCAGGAGCGGGAGAGTGTTTTTTTGCAGGTCTTTCAGTCCGAGTGTATCAAAAAAGCAACTGGGTTAAGGCAGCGGAAGCTTGTGATTGGCTGCGCGGAGGTGACGAAAGTCGGGGGGACAGGGATACACCTAAACCTAACCTTAACCCTAACCCTAACCTCAGTAAAACTAACGCTGGTGAATGCTAACCTGGTGAAATGCTAACCTGCAGACGCTGGTGAATGCTAACCTGGTGAATGTTAACCGGGTCGGACCAACGGTTGCTTTTTTGATACACTCGGACTGAAAGACCTGCAAAAAATACTCTCCCGTTCAGGAGCTATCGTTCGAGACTGTAACTGTACTGTTACATGCCAGTGTCCACTCTGTAGATGTGAGGATGGGATCAGCAGTTTGCTGCTTGACCTCAAGGTGTGACCAGGAGTGATTGAAGCCAACCACCACCAGAGCAGCTGATGCCTCTGCACACATGCACGCACACACACACACACACACACACACACACACACACACACACACACACACACACACACACACACACACACACACACACACACACACACACACACACACACTTTCACCTTGCGTTATTAATAGGTTCTCTCTCTCTGTACTTTTCTCTTCCTCTCTCATATCATGTCACCCAACACATTATTATCAATTCTCTCTTTCTCTCCCTCTCACACGCACGCACGCATGCACGCACGCACGCAAGCACGCATGCACGCACGCTAGGCCCCTGCACGGGCCTAAAATGTGGGCCCGGGCCCGGCCCTGGCCCGTGGACTTCAGTCCAGGCCCGGCCCGTGGCCCGTTTGGTGCTGCTATTTAAAGCCCGAGCCCGGCCCGAAGCCCGTCACCTTATTATTAATTAATTATTTGTGTGCGCTGCGCGCTGCTGCAGCTACACTCTCAAGGGGAGTCCATGCTGTCACAGACCACCGAAATTTGCGTCGGAAAGGTCCAGTTCAACTACAAAATGACATCTCTTGCAACTTCTGAAAAGGATTACTCCTAATTTGAGTTCGGAAAGCTGCACGCACGTCAGAAAGTCGAAACTTTCCGACGAAAACTATGGTCGGAGAGGACGGAGACTGAGAGATGTATGTACAGCCCTCTATAGCTGTGCTCGTCTTGCGCTCTGATTAAAAGAAAGAAGTCAACACAACACAACACAACAGCAAGTAATTACACACACATCACATCACAACGCAAGAAATCTTCCTCCACCCACCGTTTGTTATGTTACTGTATATCTTCACAGCAATTAGATATTGATATTATTGTCGGCTTGCCGCCCGTGGCCATCTCGTAAAATACAGAGTATCGTCGCACGCATCCCGTAACTGATACGGGACTCGGGAGGTCGGGGAATCATTACAGGGCGATTTATTTGAGAAATGACGGTGAAATGGGTGAAACTGCAGTAGTGCTCCTAATGTTCTAGTCTCGCTGTGTTCGCAGAGTCGCAGAGTAGACTTGTGTGACTGTGAGAAGAAAGAAAAGCCGTCAAGCCCTCGGCTCGTTGCGGCTCTCCATTGGCTAATGTACTCATGTCACGACCAATCAGAGCCGTGGTTGCTATAGATACGGATAGAACCCATAGCCTAGAAGGCTATTAGCCTAGAAGGCTATGGGAGGCAGCACTCACTCACACACCACACTCCATTCTAGCTAAGCGCACACACAGAGACGTCATGTGTGAAATTCACAGCGCGAAATGTTCCGAGCATGGTTCTAAGCCCGGGCCCGGCCCTAGGCCCGTTGGTGAGTTTCGAAACGAGCCCAAGCCCGGCCCGTTTTGGCGGGCCGGGCCGGGCCCTGGTCGGGTCCCGTCGGGCTTGCAGGGGCCTAACGCACGCACACGCACGCACGCACACACACACTGGGCGTTCATGTGTCCCACAGCAGTGAAGTGTTGACAGGAGTTGGTCAACGTCGTGCACTTTGTCAAGACTAAGAGGTCTGTCGACACAGGCTGCAGATAGGGGGCACGGGTTTAGCACGGTGATAAAGAGCTAACTGCACAGAATTGTGTGTGTGTGTGTGTGTGTGTGTGTGTGTGTGTGTGTGCGTGTGTGTGTGTGTGTGTGTGTGTGTGTGTGTGTGTGTGTGTGTGTGTGTGTGTGCGTGTGTGTGTGAGTGTGTGTCAGTCACGGTAAAGCGTGTTGGCAACAATGTAGGACAGAGATAAAAAAATCCCTTCCAGCCGCCAGTGGTGTGAGGTGTGTGTGTTCAGGAGCACAGGAGGTGTAAGGGTAATATGTGGAGTGGGAGGAGTGCAGATGACAGAGGAGAGAGGCATGCATGTTCCTGTGCTAGAGTGGTTTTATGGGGCCATGTTCTGCTGTCGGAGCATGTTGGGACGTTACATTATTAACTCTTATTACTAATCCTGGTCTCTATAATGCCCCCCCCCCCCCCCCCCCCCCCCTGGCCAGCCGGGGCGCCTGATGGAGGGGAAAGGAACTGGTTGGAATAACGTGTTCCTTCCATGCGCTATGTCCAAACCGGGGAAATCCCCACTGTCAGGTGAAAAGAAGCAACTTGGACTACTCATGCATAGAAGGAAGCATGAGGCCAGTCCGTTGTCTCCCCAGGCGCGGCAGAGGGGGAGCAGAGCCCAGGATTACATATTGGTACTGGGTGAAAAGTGTACTTTACAACACTAGGGGTCTTCAACGTTTTCAGGCCAAAGACCACCTTAGTTGAGAGAGAGATGAAGCAGGGACCCCCACCACTTTTTCATAGATTCCATATAGTTTCATTGTTTGACACAATCGTCACTGTATTTTGGATTCATGTCAATTTGTGTTTTCATATACGTATTTAACCACTTGAACCGTCAATACTTAACTTGACCTTTTTTGTACTTAGTCTGCTCTTTTCCCCCTCTACACCAAACGTCTTTGCCGAAAATACCTGTTCTACATGCTCACAACGGCGTTGCGAGGCAACCCCCTGTTGAAGACCCTTGCTTTACATTATTAACTCTTATTACTTTAAGTTTACATCAGAGGTGTCCAAACCTTTTTGAAAGGGGGCCACATTAGAACATATTAAAACACCCAAGGGCCGACTATATCTTTATCTTCTATCTTTAAACAATTCTATTTAACCATCATCCTCAATATTTAATATCAACGGTCTTTTTGTCAGATGTGTGCTCTGGCAAAACACAAATAACTCAGCCTGGAACCAGATGTTCAAAGTAAAAAATACAATAAAATAGCCTTTCTTTGACCCCTTCAGAATGAGACAACAGAGAACAAAGAATCCCGACAAATTATACTCTGGGAAAATATTCTTGTTTGACAGTGCTGGCGGGCCGTTTATAATACAATTTAGAATCTGCTATTTTTGCCACCTTCGCGTGCCGCTGTAGTATGACGAATTAGAACTTTAATTTACGAAAGATTGAAATGTGGAGATAAGAGGATTCAGCTCCGACTAGGCCTTTTCGCAGCACCCTCTTGTTGACATTGAGATTTCTCTTTAGATCTGTATGGTGAATGAGACGTCCTGCATCATTTTATCATGTTTTTCCAAAGTGCTTTTCGAGGTGTTTTCTCAGCCTGTGGTGCATGGGCTCACTGGGTGGGCTGTGAGGATATTGTAATTACTGGCAAAACAATTTGTATCCTAATTTAACATAAATATTTTAGAAATAATATTGTAACTTTGTATTTCATGTAGCCCATGGGTCTTCAACAGGGGGTCCGGGACCCCCAGGGGGTCCTCAGAGTTACTACAAGGGGTCCTCCAAATCTTTGAGTGATAGAAACCTTTTTTCTTTTTTATAATAATCACTTGTACCCTAGCATCCATATTCGGAGAACTTTAGACAAAAATAGCAGATCTACAAGCTCACAATGCCTCACGCTGCGAGGCATTGTGAGCTTGTAGATCGTCTATTTTCGGTAAAGAGCTTTGGTGTAGAGGGGAAAAAGAGCAGACTAAGTACAGTGAAAGGTCAAGTTTATTAAGTATTGACGGTTCAAGTGGCTATCTTTGAAAATAAATTGAATATTTGTGCAAGTCTTTGAATGTTTCAAATCCTTCTAAGGTTTTTTGAAAAACCTGTTTCAATGTCAGTGGTGCTCAAACTTTTTCACGTCAAGGAGCCCCAAAATGATATGCATTTGGCCACGGACCCCCATCTCAAAATATTTAGTTCCAGGGACCCCCCAGAAGCAAAATTTGAGTTATAAATGTTCACTTAAGAAATACATATATTCAAAGATTTGCATACATTTTCATGACTTTTCAAAAATAGCAGATCTACAAGCTCTACAAGGTTGTATATCTGCTGTTTTTCAATAGCTAAAGTATAAAATAATTAAGGCCCCTCCACCTTGGGCCCTAGTAACTCAGTCCCACTTCCCCCCGCCCCTTGTGTTGTGACGCCCCTGTGTACAATGCATGTGTTACATTCACGGACTGATGGCAGAGGCAGCCATGCAAGCCAGGCATGGTTTTGCTCTTCAAGAGAAGTGTGAGTGTGACGTTCAATCTCTTGTTCAAGACAACAGTCATTTTCTGTGGAAGCCAGCAACATGAAACTACAAATTAAAGCCAGGCACTTGCTGCTGCGTAATAGGTATGACACGCAACAAATCGAGCTGCACTCCAGTAACATGGTGAACCATCCAACAATCATGTTTTTTTTTGTTTCACCATTTCCACTCCCATTCTCTCCCCACAATTCCTGCTCCATTCCATAAATGGAAGAAAAACTCATCCTTAGTGTGAACCAGTTCCCTGGGCTCTATTTTGTTTCGTTTTTCTATTTTATTTTTAGCTTTACCCGTTTTTTCTCTTAACCCATTTAGAACGGGTACACATTTTGTGTATCATTATTTTATGCTTTAACTATTGAAAAATCACACCCGTGTGAAGTGGAGCTGTGTGTGTGTGTGTGTGTGTGTGTGTGTGTGTGTGTGTGTGTGTGTGTGTGTGTGTGTGTGTGTGTGTGTGTGTGTGTGTGTGTGTGTGTGTGTGTGTGTGTGTGTGTGTGTGTGTGTGTGTGTGTGTGTGTGTGTGTGTGGATCATGTGTACCGATTTTTGTGACATTTGAAGAAAATATGTAGGAAAAGGAGCAAAAAGTGTGTTTTGGAGAAAATTCAAGATGGCGGAAAATCTATCATGGCGCAAATGGGCGTGGCCTATATGGGGAGATGCGTCATGACCCAAGGAAACCAGGGAAAAAATATTTGTAATTTTCCGACCTACGGTTCAAGAGTTACAGGCCAAAACGTAAAGTGGGGTGTTATGGCGCCACCATGCGGCCAAATGACACAATTATTTTTTATTTAATCCTTGAAAGCATTATGAACCTCCTCTCCAAGTCTTGAAACTCTAGCCCCTATGGTTTGCGAGAGACAAATAATTGAATGTGAGTTTTTGCAATTCCCATTATAAGTCAATGGGGAAAATTAATTCACTAATAAATTAATATCAATTAAACTATAGAACCTTTCTCTTAGAAAAGTAATAGCCCACGATTCCCGAGTAAGCCGGTCGATTTGACATATGGCGCGAGTGTGTGGTGGCAAAACTGTGGGACTAGTGGCGTGCCGAAGTTTAGGAAGTTCAGGCTACATACACACAGACAGACACACACACACACACACACACAGACCCACACGGCCACGTATAGGGAGCCTGTGCTTCACACAGCTCCAAAAATAGCAGATATACAAGCTCACTCGGTGCCGCGCTGCGAGCTCGTAGATCTGCTATTTTTGAAAAGTCGTGAACATTAGAATTTTGACCCGATTCTATAAGTGTCTTTTGAATCCTTCTAATTCTAGGCCTAAATGGGTTAAATGTACTCGTTATGCCAATTATTTCCTCCCCACACACATTTCTGTGTGGTGTCACTGCTGTTGCCCCCACAGGGAGGATATAGACTGTAGAGTAGGGATGTGTGGTGTCACTGCTGTTGCCCCCACAGGGAGGATATAGACTGTAGAGTAGGGATGTTCTGTGTGGTGTCACTGCTGTTGCCCCCACAGGGAGGATATAGACTGTAGAGTAGGGATGGGTGGTGTCACTGCTGTTGCCCCCACAGGGAGGATATAGACTGTAGAGTAGGGATGGGTGGTGTCACTGCTGTTGCCCCCACAGGGAGGATATAGACTGTAGAGTAGGGATGGGTGGTGTCACTGCTGTTGCCCCCACAGGGAGGATATAGACTGTAGAGTAGGGATGGGTGGTGTCACTGCTGTTGCCCCCACAGGGAGGATATAGACTGTAGAGTAGGGATGTGTGTAGTCACTGCTGTTGCCCCCACAGGGAGGATATAGACTGTAGAGTAGGGATGTGTGTAGTCACTGCTGTTGCCCCCACAGGGAGGATATAGACAGTAGAGTAGGGATGTGTGTAGTCACTGCTGTTGCCCCCACAGGGAGGATATAGACTGTAGAGTAGGGATGTGTGGTGTCACTGCTGTTGCCCCCACAGGGAGGATATAGACTGTAGAGTAGGGATGTGTGGTGTCACTGCTGTTGCCCCCACAGGGAGGATATAGACTGTAGAGTAGGGATGTGTGGTGTCACTGCTGTTGCCCCCACAGGGAGGATATAGACTGTAGAGTAGGGATGTGTGGTGTCACTGCTGTTGCCCCCACAGGGAGGATATAGACTGTAGAGTAGGGATGGGTGGTGTCACTGCTGTTGCCCCCACAGGGAGGATATAGACTGTAGAGTAGGGATGGGTGGTGTCACTGCTGTTGCCCCCACAGGGAGGATATAGACTGTAGAGTAGGGATGGGTGGTGTCACTGCTGTTGCCCCCACAGGGAGGATATAGACTGTAGAGTAGGGATGTGTGTAGTCACTGCTGTTGCCCCCACAGGGAGGACATAGACTGTAGAGTAGGGATGTGTGGTGTCACTGCTGTTGCCCCCACAGGGAGGATATAGACTGTAGAGTAGGGATGGGACGATATGAAAATGTTACATCACGATTATTGTGACAAAAGAAAAGGCGATTTACGATATTATCGCGCTAATCAAAATCCATTATCCTGGGGCGGAACATTTGCCAAAAAATAGCCGATCTACAAGCTCACAACGCGTTGCAAAGCGTTGTGATCGGCTAGATCGGCTATTGTAGATCGGCTTGTAGATCGGCTGAAAAAAAGACTGTATATTACGTATATTATAAGTACCTTTTACCAATAGAGGGTTTAAATGGTACCGGCTATGCAGCTCAGCAAATAAAAAGGAGAAATGATCGCAGTGCATGATGGAGGACGATATCACGATAAATTAAATCTCCACGATACGATTATCGTGAGTGTTTTTTATCACGATATACGATAATATCGCATATCGTCCCATCCCTACTGTAGGTGCCTCCCCAACCCGTAGGAATACATTCAATGACTGCTGTTATCAATAGTTTGGGTCCTGGTCGAATGTTTTAATTTCTCTTTTGGGTCTCGAGTGAAAACGTTTGCGTCATGCTCGGCCATTTTGTAGCATCGGTGCCGCTAGTGTGAATGCAGCGTCGGGATCACAAATTGATTTTCACAATTTCCAAAATCTAGGGATTTTTCACACCAATTGCGGGTCATGGACTGTGGCTATGGATGTATTGTTTGACACCTGTTATTAAGATGGCCGCCATGAGGTCATGGAACTGTATGGACGATGCATTACCCATATGTCTGTCTGTCTGTCCATCTGTCTGGCACAGTGTGAAATTAAACTATGTTTCAGGTCATTGCTCCGCTTGTGCCAAAGCCATGGGTTGGCCAATGATGGCAAAGGCGCATGCACGGCCATAGCTGCGCTAGTGCACACACACAAATGCAGGCGCGCGGGCGCGCACGCGCACACACACACACACACACACACACACACACACACACACACACACACACACACACACACACACACACACACACACACACACACACACACAGTACACACAGCTTGTACTTGCTGACAGAAGGGCTTGCAGAGTGGGTAATGAGAAAAGGGCCTCATGCATGAAAGCCCACATCAGCAGGCCAGGCAGTTCAACGAAAGCACACATACACAAACACGCACGTCGCACACACGCACGCATGCACAGTACACACACACACACACACACACACACACACACACACACACACACACACACACACACACACACACACACACACACACACAGGGTAGACAGACAGACTCCCCTGTACGGCTAATGGTGTCTTTCTATAGCCCTATTCTCCATTATAACTTACTGTACTTCCTCTCATCTGTCTTCTTTCTTTTGTCTTTCTCCCCCCCCCCCCCCCCCTCTCTATATCTCTCTCTTTCTCTGGTCTGCCTCTCAGTTACAGTAAGAGGAAGACAGTAGGGGGATGCATAGTATAGCAAAAGGATGATAGATTAGAAACTGTAACTGTTATTTCTATAACTTCGAACATCTTAATTCAGCCACGGCAGGTGGATCAAATGAGCTTGTAGTCTCTCTCTCTCTTTCACACTTTGCTCCCTTATAAACTGCAACAAGCCGGCCACAGATAAGCTTTCAAAAACGTAAGCTATGGACATGATCATGTGAGAAACAGCAGGGGTGGTTAGGGAGAAGTGAGAGGCAGGGGAGGGGAGGGGAGGGCCAAGCAAGACAATATGCTGCACCCGTTCATTACCGAACTCTTCCTGTTTGACACCCTATGAATCAGTATACATACAAGAACCTCTTTTTCAGGTGATTCAGGTGGTTTTAAGGTTAGGTTTAGGCATAGTTTCTGTGAGGTTTAGATGCTGTGTGTGTACACAATAGAACAATAGACTGAGACCTGTGTAACGTGTTCATAAGGAGCTCTTCCCCTTAGAGTGTGTGCCTGTACACAGCAAAAAGAACAGCTAGACCAGAGGTGCCCAAAAGGTAGATCGTGATCTACCTTTCTTCACAAATCACAAAGGCTGTCCAGGTAGTCCACATGACATGCCCCTAAAATACAATATATATGGTAATTAAAAAACCCTCTTTTTGACATCTGTAAATTAAGGTTACTTGATTGATTGACATCAAGAAGGGCCTGTCAGCTCCCTTCATGGCTTCTAAAGTAGGCAAACCCCCCTAAATGCAATGCTTTGAGTCCATAGCCTTGCAAGGAACCTGAAAACCTACCACTTCCATACAGAATGTGATGAAGACTTTTTTCCCCCCACTATTTCCCATTTCAGTGTCTTATATGTAACGACGGTGCCACTATTCCAAAGCCCCCTCAGGTAATCTTTTGCGGGTTGGGTAGATCATGTCGAGCTGGTCATTTTAAAAGTAGCTCTCAAGTCTAAAAAGTGTGGGCACCCCTGAGCTAGACTAAAGACCTGCTGTTCATAAGGAACTCATTTCACTTAATTTCAGACGGGGAAAGTCATTGAATCTGAATCATTTCTTGATTCGGCCTTGAATGTCATGACATTTGGATTATATTTCCACATTGCCTTTTAAACAAGAAAAAAAGATCTAAAGAAAGAAAAAAGGCTGGTTCATGGGGTGTTTCATTCATAATGATGAATGATGTTTTAAAGGCAGATACTGTTGTTACCATTTTCATGGTTTATCATTTACAGTAACAGGTCAATGATTACTTGAATATGACTTTTAGAATTTGGTCATGGAAATAAAAATGCACCTTGCATTTAGAATGGGAACCCTCAATCCCGGCTGGCACATGAACACAGTACATTAGTAATCCGTTGTTGCTGACTGTTAAATTAGGATTAGATGGATTCACTGTCATTATGTCTCTCCATTCAGAGATTACTAATAGACATGGGACATTCGCTACGACACTAAACTAATCAGTACACGCCACAGACCGAATGTTTACTCTTGACATGAAACGCTGATCTGTATCCCTTTTTTATAATGGTTATTGATGTCGCAGCCCTTATACACCACAGTTTGTCCCCTAGGCAAGCTATTTGCTAAAGTACAATGCTACTCTTGATCATTTCTGGATTTCTGCTTCAGTTGATTTGTGATGACTTCACATGCTGGGGGATGGAGTTGAGAACAGTTTATGTGCTGTATGCTTCCCTTGCCTTAGAAAAATGCAAACTGTGTCACAGTCTGTTGTCTAAGCGTTGGACTGCCTCTGTCACCTTCTGCCTCTATTGCCCGCATTATTCCCCTGCTATTCTCTCTGTTCCCTGCGGCCACCCCCACTGTTCATCCCAGTGGTTCTCAAACGTTTTCAAGTCAAGAACCCCCCCATTGATATGTATAGAGTGTAACAATTGTAGTCCTACAGCGGCCATGTTTTGGGTCAAACACAGGTGTTTCAATTGTTTGATTGGCATAGAACTAATGTTCTACTCCAATCAGAACACCTGTGTTTGCCCCAAAACATGGCCGCTGTAGGACTACAATTGCTACAATCTATTTGGCCGCGGACCCTCATCTGAACATATTTTGTGCCAGGGACCTCCAGAAGAAACAAATTGTGTTAAAAATGCTTGTAGATGCGCTGTTAGCTTGTACAACTTCTATTTTTGAATAGCCAACATATAAAAGGTGGTTAACTCATTGACTGCCAAGGCCCGAGTTTCCCGAGTTATTACAGTAGTAACAGGGTGCCACAGCCCGAGTTTCCCGAGTTGGAAGCCATTTCGAAAAAAAAAAAAAAAAAAAAATTCAAAAAGATTTTTTATTAAAAAAAATCTAAAAATGTCTCAAATGTATTAGGCATGATCGCAATTGCGAAATTGCATGTTTAGCCCCATAACAAACACATCTTTCAAAATGTCAAAAATGGCTGTTTTGTCTGACTTTGAAGGCTTCTATCTCATGAATGCCTGAACGGATTTCCAAGCGGATTTTTTTTGTTTGAAAGCAGTTAAAAAGTACTACACATATGGTGCATATATGGTGCATGGGCGTGCACGATCCGTGCACTAAAAATTGATCCGTGCACTAGAAATTTAGGAACGTGGCATCCTGGTACTTGGCGGCCATCTTGAAAATGGCATTCAATGAGTTAAGATGACTGTATTGCTGTGTTAACACCATTTAGCTGAGGACCCCCTGGAACCCCAAAAGAGATCCTGTGGGTCCCCGGATCCTAAATTGAGAACCACTTGTCTATTCAGTGCTATACTACCTGCACACCTGTCTCCTCTCCCTCAACAGCCCTGCAGTTCTCTCTCTGCCCAGCTACTCGACTTTTGTTTTGTTACTTTGTTACCCTCATCAGCCTGCTTTTAGACAGCTGGACTCATTCTGTCTCTGCCAGTTCGTAAAGGGTTAGTACCTGTTTGGCTCTAAGCCTTCTGTCTGTCTTTCTGAGCTTTCCTCTAAATTCTGTCTCTGCTATCTTCTGTACCTATCTACTTAAGTATTGATGTTAGATCTTGTACCTTTGTACATTTTTGGTTTTCGCCTGCCCTATTTTGAACTTGCTCTTTCTTAATTAAAACACTTTGTTCTTGAGCTGCTCTGCCTCTGCTTGTTTGCCCTTGGGCCCCCCCTCCACTCACTGTAATGCACCACAGCTATGATAGAATCAACTCCTTGTCTTTTCTGCATTTCTTTATTTTTTCATCTCAAGAAAAGAGAACAATGCAATACCGGAAATTATGTGACATCACATGGGTCCCATGATGTTCCCATAAGATGAAAATAAAGTTCAGTATCTTAGAACACTCAGATACAAAAGGACATAACATGTTAACATTTTTGAAGAAAGTTTATGATGTGCATGTTTTGACACAAAGTATAAAAAAAAAAAAGAACACTCAGATACTGACAGACAGAAGGCTTAGAGACAGACAGAAGGCTTAGAGCCTTAAATAAAAGTTCACTTACAGTAGACCTATATTGAATAACCTGGTGATATCATTGTACATCTACTGTTTCATGCTGTTGAAATGAAAGATGGTCTCAGCTCAGACATTCAAGATATCATTTTAAGATGTATCACATTCTCAGTTTTACAAAGTTTTGCATCTTTGCAACTTCAGTTCACCTCACCGGTTGCAAGGAGGCAGAAATGTAGAAAGCAGAAGGAAGATGGAAAAAGAGCATCTAATGCTTATGCCGATAACAGACAAACAGCAGGAAACGGCTACGTCATACCATGATCATCAAGCTGTTCAATTATTGAATGAAATGTCCTAGTAGATACTGTTCTTGAGGGACTTATAGGATTGTATGTCTGGTCAATGTTTGACTCAAGCTTCTTGGCCTTTATATCTTGAATGCCAAAACATCTGCAGATCTGCGCCAGTGTATCAAGAACAGATGCCTTGACCTATTCACCATATTCACATGGTGGCCAATTTGTTCGTACATTTGACTCGGGTAGGACAACGGCATTGAGGTTTCCCAGTCCCACTGAGAATAACATTAAGCGTGAAGAGGGGTCGATTAACTTTCCTTTCTACAGGTCACCTCGTGGTCTAAATGCCATGTCACAGAATTTAATTTCACATCATTGACAACATCTCCCCATATCGCATAGAAGCAGTGCGGAAGCTAGAGAGTGGATGTGGCTCAGACATGGAGAGAAGAAGAGTTGTCCTATCTGTCCTGTGACTCAACAATGTAGTCTAAAGCGGTTTGCAAACCTTTTTGCCTGTGAACCAAAAGAGAAATTAGACATTCGCCCGGGACCCAAACTAGTGAAAATGGCAGATCTACAAGCTCTCGATCCATTGCTTGAGAGCTTGTAGATGGGCTATTTTCACTACTTCTTAATTATTATTATATTTTATTTATGGTCTTAGATGTGTTTGCTTGTTTGTTTGAAAATGTATACAATTCTTCTTCTTTTTTATTATATTATATTATATATTTCAAAAGATTTTCCATCTTTTGATATTTGAAATATATATTTGAATTTTTGTTGGAAAGGAAAATGGGATTTTTACTCTAGTGGGTCACGAAACACTGTTTGGGAAACAGTGGTGACCCATAAAGTCACGAACCACTATTTGGGAAACAGTGGTCTAAATGGATCAGAGTTTTGTCTCTGTGGTGCTGTGTGTGTGAATGTTTAGATACTTGGAGAAGGCATGTGCTCCGCTGGCGTCTGGGTGGTTAAGGCAACCATAACCAGTAGGCTAAGCCAGGGGTTTTCAAAGTGGGTGACGGGGCACCCTGGTGTGCCGCGACGGCAGTCCAGGGGTGCCGCGAGATCATTTGATAATATGTGGAATTTATTTGGACACTTGAAGAAATATTTAGTATCATTTTAAACTTGAAGTACAAAGTTATTTTCAGTCAGTTCTAACCAAAATGGCTATTATCTCAACGTTTTCCTCGCAACACTAAAATATCGTCACTGTCAGGCAGAAACCTCTGTCGCACAAAACTAGTGAAAACAGCCGATCTACAAGCACACAACGCCTCGCGATGCGAGCCGTTGTGTGCTTGTAGATCTGCTGTTTTCACTAGTTTAGTACATTTTATAGATGATAAATACAAAAAGAAAGGTTTTGGACATACAAGGTTTCCACCCAACAACGACGATATGCTATAAATATAAGGTGCTGGGAGTGAAAATTATAATGTAGGGGTGCCTCGGATTAAAAAAAAAATATTTATAGGGTGCCCTGAGACAAAAAAGTTTGGGAACCCCTGGGCTAAGCAATGTCCTGTGTTCAAATCTGGCACAATTCCTTCCTGTTGTGTCAAGGCAGCATCCCTCCCCTCCCCTCTGCTCCTTCCTGCCCCGTGTGGATCTTCACTGTAATGCATGAATGGATCCTGTTTCCAGTAGGGATGGGACGATAAGCCATATTATCGTTTATCGCGATAAAAAAACACTCGTGATAATCGTATCGTGGAGATTTGATATATCGTGATATCATCCTCCGTCATGCACTGGGATCAATTCACCTTTTATTTGCCGAGCTGCATATCCAGTACCACATAAACCCTCTATAACTGGTAAAAGGTACTTATAATATACGTCTTTTTTAAATCTGTGGAACAGATTACATTAAAGACGTGCGATTGTCCTGAGACATTCAGGCTACCTGGGCTACCTAGGCGACCTATTTGCCTATTGGCTGTCCCCATGTCACATGGTAACCGAGCTAGTTTCATGATTGGGAGCGGCCTTGCGCTGTTCTGGCGCTGTTCTTCTTCTCGAGTTTGGAAAAAAAGGATCTGTTCCATTTGTCACATTGTCATGATCGTAAAACTATCTAGTTTTAACGTTCAGAACGTTTTCTTTTTGAACAATAAAAACATTGACAGCCAGGGGGAAAAAAATCCATGAAGGACACGGAATGCAATCGTTCACTCGCCGTTGGAAAATTGACATATATTAGACTATTCTGGATGTGTGGCTAACGGCTAACGCTAACGTTAGCTAGCGCTAGCTGCAGGCTAACGCTAGCTAGCGCTAGCTGCAGGCTAACGCAGGCATGTTATACACAATTACTCATGGAATAAAACGGCGACCCAACTCGGAATGCAATCGTTCACTCGCCGTTGGAAAATTGACTTAGACTATTCTGGATGTGTGGCTAACGCTAACGTTAGCTAGCGCTAGCTGCAGGCTAACGCTAGCTAGCGCTAGCTGCAGGCTAACGCTAGCTAGCGCTAGCTGCAGGCTAACGCACGAGTCACGGTGTGTAATAAATTCACTTCAACCTCGTGTTGAGCAGTTAAACCTATTTGCTACGTACGTCTACAAAAACGTTCATATTTCAAAGATAAAGTGCTTACTGAAGTCTCACAGATGTCACAGTATGGTACGCTCAAGCAGAATTACCTGTATCTTTCGTATTGTTTAATAAACAGCATTTTAATCCGATCAGACGTCATTTTCTGTTGTTTTTCAGCCATGCGACCCCATCGGTTGCGAGGTGTACTGCACTTAGATACATTAATACCTTTTTAAGGAAACGACGACCGATCGGATTAAAATGCTCCTCTTTAAATAATACGATCATTACGGGACATTCTGCTGGAGCGTACCCTATGGTGACATCCGTGAGCCTTCACTAAGCAATTTATCTTTGTAATCTGACCGTTTGTGTAGACGTACGTAGCAAATTGGTTAAACTGCTCAACAGCAGATTGTGTTGAATTCACGGTTGGCGCAGCGTAGCGTCTTTACATTTAGCCCAATAATGCTAATCTACAAAGCAATAACTGATTGATTGATTGAAGAATTTATTAGAAGTTTGCAATAGAAAAAAGTACAGTTTCATTAGGGTGACCATATTCTGAAAATCCAAAAAGAGGACACTCTACCCGGCGCATATATATATATATATATATATATATACACACAGTATATATGTTACAGTATGTTCAAGAAACCAGTAAAAGTTGTCAAGGAGCACTCGTTTTGACGTTCACCACACACTAATCACCACCAGATGGCGACGTCAGCCACTGCTCTGCCATTCACCAGAGTGTATATGTCACCGGATATTGGAGAAACAGCACATTCGAGACGCGGAGCACTCGAGATGCGGCACGGGGCGGAGCAAGCGGTCGCCACAACAACGTACTCCAGGCGGTGCGCCGCTCTATTGTCCACGACACTGCGAGCGGCTACCGAAGCCCCCCTGTATCCACGAAGCCCAAACGAGTTACGAGGCCCCCCTGGGTCCACGAAGCCCCAAGCGGCGCGAAGGCCAGCGGACCTTGGTCCTGCTCTTCGCCCCCGAGCGCCGCAGGCGCGAGTGGCCGCGAAGAGCGGGCCAGGGCCGCGCGGCCGGCGGAGCGCCGCGCGAGTTACGAAGCCGTGGTGAATGCAATCGTTATATTTATGCCCAGGCCGTAAGGCCTGGGCAAGCGCACGTTAAACGCCCTGTCCAAGTGACTACAATGGAGCTAATGGCTAGGCTAGGCTAGGCTAGGCTAGGCTAGGCTAGGCTAGGCTAGGCTAGGCTAGTAAATAAAGAGTAAACACTTCCGGTCTGCGGCGAGTTCAAAGCGTGACGTAACTCTCTTATCCAGTGGCTGACGTCGCCATCTGGTGGTGATTAGTGTGTGGTGAACGTCAAAACGAGTGCTCCTTGACAACTTTTACTGGTTTCTTGAACATACTGTAACATATATAAGAGAGTTACGTCACGCTTTGAACTCGCCGCAGACCGGAAGTGTTTACTCTTTATTTACTAGCCTAGCCTAGCCTAGCCTAGCCTAGCCTAGCCATTAGCTCCATTGTAGTCACTTGGACAGGGCGTTTAACGTGCGCTTGCCCAGGCCTTACGGCCTGGGCATAAATATAACGATTGCATTCACCACGGCTTCGTAACTCGCCGGCAAGGTCCGCTGGCCTTCGCGCCGCTTGGGGCTTCGTGGACCCAGGGGGGCCTCGTAACTCGTTTGGGCTTCGTGGATACAGGGGGGCTTCGGTAGCCGCTCGCAGTGTCGTGGACAATAGAGCGGCGCACCGCCTGGAGTACGTTGATGTGGCGACCGCTTGCTCCGCCCCGTGCCGCACCACGAGTGCTCCGCGTCTCGAATGTGCTGTTTCTCTAATATACTATGACATATATATATATTTCTTTTTTCCCCAAAATAATTTATATTAGGCTACTAGTTTACAGCTCAATTATGTTATTAGTTATGTATTAATTTTTGAGGGGGTTCCAATTGGACCCTTTACAAATCTATTAATAGGCTAGAGAGATCCACTGATAAAGTATGCCTTTTGACTCCTGTATGAACGTTCAGCTTTGTAACTAAATAAAAGAGAGGTAGCCCATTATTCAAACCGCCGTTCTGCTTTACAAGGTTGTCAATTTAGTTAGCAGAAGAGCTCTCACCTCGCACAGACTGTCTTGTAGGCTACTTTGCAGTGTTGATATGGGCTTGAAGCAGAAGAACTTTTAGTTGTAAATGCCTAAATGGACACAGATCGTTCTGTCAGCTTTGGTGACAGAACGCTCTGCTTCTCATTGTTGGTCACTGGCACTTTTTGTGCATTTCATCAGTGAAACAGCATTCGTTTGGCTTGAGCAGCGCGAGCTGCTGCAGAGCTCTGCTCTGCCTCTGATCTGAATGAGACAGGCTGAGGGAGGGATCGCAGCGCAGGCAGAGAGTAGTATGAATAATACACGTTCCGGGGTAAGGGGTGGAAACCCGCCTCTCACAGTGTGTTTTCCATGGTGTTTCCAAACGAACCATTGAACGTGCATTGTAAATGCCCGTGCTTTAACTGTGATATGCGCGAAACCCCGGACATTTGAAGGAATTTATAAAACCCCCCCGGACAGGCCGGACAGCCCCCTAAAAGAGGACATGTCCGGGCAAAAGAGGACGTATGGTCACCCTAGTTTCATGACAGTACAAATCACTGGTACAAGGTCAACTAGAGATCCTAGAAAGCCGAGGCTTATTTCCACAGGAACCACACTTTAAGTATCTCATATAACATTGAAAGACAGACGGGAATGGTCGATAGTGTGTGGGGTTGGCTAACTAGCTAGTACATGCTAACAGGGTTTTTTTCTTTCTTTAATTTTCCTATTTCCTTTTCTGACGAAAATACGCAACCCTTTTTTGACTGATATTATATGATCAAACGGCGTATGTAGACATGTCCGTTCCAACGTTTAATGCGAACCACTTGTTTACTCAATTGGGTATTTTGTTAACGGCGAATTCTATTGCGCCTGTGGTATGCTAATATGGGCTGTTTCTTTCTCTCCGTACATGACGATTACGTTACGGCGGTTTAGTTAAGTGTTAGAGAGCGATCGAATGCTTTGCACTTTATGATGACATGATTGTAGTCGAGACTTCTCGACATGTTTTCGTTGTTTTTATACTTCATCTTCTTACGATGTGGCTCTAATATGCTGATAGCCTGAGTTGGTTTTTTGTTTTTGGTCGGTGGCTGCCATTGTGTGCCTCTGACAGGATGGACCAAACTGTGAACTCTGAACTCTGAACTACGCTCGACCTATGCGCTCGACAATTAATGGTTCTACGCTGCCTCTGCCGGCTGGGAGGTGGTATCACTACTATTTTTGTTACTTTTTCTTTTTTGGTTGTAACAGCAGCCTCTCTCGACTGGCAGGCCTTACTTTATTTTACAACTGACTCATGGACATTAGTTTTTTTTTTCTTTTTTTACCTTTTTAGATAAATATGTCGCCACATAGCACCTTCCCTCTGGGATTATATAACCTATTATGTTTTTGTTTTGTTTTTTTTAATTTCTGATGTCTGGGGGCTGCCTTTTGGGACCCGGTGGCAGTCCAGTATTGGGGCGTCTGGGCGGGCAGGTTAAACTTCCTGTCCACCACCATGGAGCACTACCTTCATGGTGCATTCGGCTTGGCCGGGCGCTCCAACGAGCACAATTGGCTGTGTTCGTGGGAGGGAAGTCGATTGGGGAGGAGGAACAGATTTTGTCTCTGCATTAACGGTTCCCACAGTGGTCAGGGCGCCTGTTCAGAGAGGGGTGGAACCGGGGAGGATAGCGTGTACCTCCACATGCGTTACGCCCCCCTGGTGAAGCTCCTTAATGTCAGGTGAAAAGAAGATGGTGGCATGACGGATCGGGTATCGGAGGAGACCCGTTGTTGTCTTTCCCCTCCCAATGGATAGGTCTTAACGTAGAGTATGGGGATGGGGGAATTGGCTTGACACTAAATTGGGTATATGGAGGGAAAAAAATGTTTTCTTTTATTATCTCTTAAGGGCAGGGTTTCTCTTCCTTACAACTGAATGTGTACGTACCGTGATCGCCTCAGATCTTGTGTTATTTTGTACCAATGATTATTGTGATTGGAATGTGATTTGGGGTGCCATCACTATGTGTGTACCTGCCTCATTGTGACAGTGTACCTTAATAATAAAAAAGATTTGAAAAGAAAGACAGACGGATAGAACATAGTACTTTATCTAACTTTAACTAAAGTTTAAAACATACATAAACCACTTTAGCCCTATGTTATACCAAGGCTTTTTGAAAATAGCCGATCTACAAGCTCAACGCATTGCGGTGCGACGCGTTGTGAGCTTGTAGATCTGCTATTTTCAAACATTTTGTACTTTTACTTTTGGTACTTTAAGTACATTTGGATACCAATACTTTTGTACTTTTACTCAAGTACATTTTTAATTCTGGACTTTTACTTGTAACAGAGTGATTCTACATTGCAGAATTGATACTTTTACTTAATTATAAAAATGTAGGTACTTTTTCCACCACTGTGTAAACGTTTGTGTTCTCATGCCAATAAAGCTTCTTTGAATTGAAGATTGAATTGAAGATTGCTCCCCATGTGGCGGAGTACACAATAATGGTAAATAAAGTAGCTTACTCCATCCATCCATTACTTAATCCATCCATCCATCCATCCATCTTCAACCGCTTATCCAGCATCGGGTCACTGGGGTAACAGTTCCAACTGAGATTTCTAGAGTTCCTTAATAATAATAATTAAAATAAACAATACTAATGATTATAATTGCGACCGTCAGGTCGCAGTTACTATGAAAACCTCCACCGCCTGTCTGTCCGTCAGTCTGTCTGTCACGTCACATCACACTTTTTTGCCCCTATCCATGTGAAATTTTCCACACACAATCCTTGTCTGCCAATCCACAACCTCCACCCTTCCAGGGACCCCCGCAGCTCCAGGGACCCCCGCCAAATTTTTTAAAACACATTTTTGAATACTGCTCCTACAGTTTTTGCCCTAAAATCACACAAATCGCTACACAGTATGTCTACACTTATCTCATCGACATGGATCTGTCCCATATAGCGCCACCATCAGGTCGATTTTTTTACACATTTTTGGACCTAAACTTTTTTTTTTCTAAATTTTTTTTTTTTCAAACTTTTTTTACACTAACGTCAACACACCAATCCACAGATTTTATATTGACTGTGTGTCAATTCTTGTTTTCTCACTCTTTATCAAATGTCTTTGCCAAAAAATAGCCGATCTACAAGCTCACAACGCGTCGCGTTGTGAGCTTGTAGATCTGCTATTGTTCCCGGCAAATGTTCCCGCCCCAGGATAATGGATTTTGATTATCGCGATAATATCGTAAATCATGATTTCTTTTGTCACAATCGTGAAATGACATTTTCATATCGTCCCATCCCTAGTTTCCCGCGTGTATGCTCTGGTTTAGTGTTTGTCGATCATTGATTTCAGTTTTGATGTATATATCAACTAACCTGCCCTAACCAATACTTAAAATCAACAATAAACAATAATAGGCTATAACCAAGTGTAAAAAATAAAAAATAAAATCATTGCTCCAATGCAGAATCGCCCCATGTCCACAGGTGCATCCGACGTACTACTGTACTATACAGATCTGGTTTGGATTCACCTATAACTGGTGTAAACGACAGTTCTTACCAGCTATAAGAGACAAGAAGCATTTTTATATACGGTGGAAATGTACCTAATGGTGGTGGTTTATAAGACTAACCAGCCTATCGTCTGAGCAAATTAGGAGGATTTAAGAATGGATTGAACCTCTCACACTACAGGATAATCTAACCAGATAATCGCTCCTGATCAAGATTGAGCCGGGGACTTTTGAGTCAGAAACGCCCCTCCCTCCCAGCTATCGGGAGGGGCGTTTCTGACTCAAACGCTTCCCGATTATCCTGCAGTGTGAGCTGGGCTTGAGAATAAGTCCGTTATCTGTGCCAGTTCCCCCGGGATGGGATCTGTCTGTCCACTTGGCAGTGAGTCTGTAGGGGCTGTGTGAAAGTCACTGCTGTAAACAGAGGCCTGCCATAGTGCTGTAGGACTGGCAGGCTGCCTGATTGATCTGACTGAAACCCTATACTGCCTCAGACTGTACTGTCCTCACGTCAACACACACACACACGCACGCACACACACACACACACACACACACACACACACACACACACACACACACACACACACAGACACAGACACACACACACACTCTTAAACAGTCGTCGTAGATATACATAAACATGCACTTACTGTAGGTGTGCGGATCCATGCACAGTACAGTACGTCTGTTTTGGACATTCACATGCTGTGATGAGGCAGTGGCCGCCTACAGACACATGTACAGTGCACACCACCGTGGACATGGTTCTGTTCAGACTTGATTTTGGCAGGAGGTACATAACAGAGTGTGTGCGTGCGTGCGTGCGTGCGTGCGTGCGTGCGTGCGTGCGTGCGTGCGTGCTTGAGTGCGTGCGTGCGTGCGTGTGAGTGTGTGTGAGAGAGAGAGAGGGGAGCAGGAGAGAGAAGAGCGGGAGAGAGGTTCAAATGTTTTAATGGAATATCACCACACTGTTTTGTGAGAATGTCCTGATATTCTCTGTGCCAGTGTTAATTAATTTAGTCGAGAATTTATACCTACCGTACAGTTTAAAGATCTGAATTCTCATGACGGATTGCTCTTTGAGAAAATCCTTGTAGACAAATCATCAGTCAGCCTGCTCTCAGTACTGCGTACGGACGGAGCCATGTTATCTTTGGCTGTGGTTAAATAGGCCTATCCCTGTGAGTCCTCTCTGTTCACAGCTCTTGGTTTCCAGCGAAGTTTCACAACAGTGGGTTTCATTTCACTTGAAGTGTTTGGTGGCAGCAGATGTGAATCTTTCAGTGACATTAGTTACATCTGATGGGAGATCTGGATCAAACTAGGTTTGGAGTTCTTCTCGCCAGGAGTTGGGGAAACTCATAGACATAAAAAGCTAGACGCCTCCTCCGGCTCTGGGGAGCCTGTAAAAAAGGGAAGGTAGCCCGGACTGTGGCTTAGGGCGGATTCACACTGCGGTCTCGAGACCGGTCTCGAGGCTACTTGGCAGATGTTTAAACCGGTTTTGACAGTGTGAAGCGTGCGGTCTTCCTCAGAAACGGATAGCCTCGAAACCACCTCAAGAGGTAGTCTCGAGACTGCATTGTGCGACCTCGAGACCGGTGAGCCGCAGTGTGAAGCAACCGGCCTCAAAAACGGTATTGATGTTGAACGTGACCTCATATAATGTCGACGAGTCAGCCGTCGGCACAAATAAACACTGGGTAACAGTTGTCGACATGGCCATGGGATCAGCGACTTCATCTCACAGAGAGATTGCTTGCTTGTAGGACTGTCTTCTAAAATTCGTTTATATGTTTTATATCACCAGTTAGCCTACTACTGTGGTGCGCTGGACTGGTGTCATGTACTTCCAATTGGGAGAAGTAGCAATTGGCGAACAGTTATTTATTGTCTCGCACCAGCGCACTGAGGCAGGGGTGAAAGTGAGACGGGACGGCCAGAACCGGCGCTCCGTTAAAACATTCGGAACACGGGACTGTAATCTAGGCTGACCTAGGATCAGATTCAGGTCCGTTATTAGCCGCGAGGCAGCGACATGAAGTATGGCTGTAACTGTGAGATGATGGTTATGCTGCTCTGGGATCAGATTTACAGCGGGGGGGGGGGGGGGCGGGGGGGCTTGGTGCGTGCGTGCATGCATGTGTGTGCGCTGTCGCCCGTCGGGAAAGAAAAGCAGAAAGAGAAAGCACTAGCCTACAAGTTAAACCATGAACTGTTAAACCATGAAAACAAACCGAAAATGACTTACCGCTGTTGATAGAAAATAGCCTAAAAGTATTCCTTTATCCCTGACTTTTGTTTCGATGTTATAGATTCCTTGGCACTGCTTGTGCACTGCTGTGCCTGCTTGACGTGCCATTAATGTGAATATTAAGCCACAAGCGTTTCAGCCATGTTGATTATTAAATAATTAAAATAATAACGTGCGCTGCGCTGCATGTCTCGCTCATCATTCTGCACGTTTATGCGCCTGGAAAATAGCAGATCTACAAGCTCACAACGCGTCGCGGATGCAAGGTCAGTGTGAGCTTGTAGATCAGCGACACAGGTCAATTGATATGCAAATAGGCTTGTTTGTCTTGTCGAGGTGTGGGGGGTGCGAGACCCAAGACCACTGCAACAATGTTCCACACTGCGCTGTCGCGCGTCATTGAATTGTTACACCAACTTTCGTGCCTGAATTTATTGGCAACCACCATCAGCAATGTCGCATAGTTGATGACACTATGTGCATACCGCCACCTATAGGACCGGGCTGTATAGTGCTAGTGATCTCCAGGGAGGCCAGAAGGTCTGCCAATGTGAATGCTGGCCAGCGTGAACCAGCAACCGGTTTCAGAATCAGTTCTAATCAAACGGATTGCAGTGTGAATCCGCCCTCAGTGGCCTGGCCACCCACCTAGGCTTCAAAGTAGCCTGACAGTTCATCGCGAGTTCGTGTCCCGTTCCCAACGATCTTTGCTGCATGTCTCTCCCCGTCTCTCACCCGGTTTCCTGTCTATCTACACTGTACACTATTATGAAAAAGGCAGAAAAGGTCCAAAAAATATTTAAAAAAAAAAGAAAAAGGAAAGGAAAGACAATATGGAAGGCACAGGCACTTGCTTTGGCAATGTAAACTTCTGTTTTCTCATGCCAATAAAGCTCCTTTGAATTGAATTGAAGCCATGTATTGAATTTAATTGAATTTAAATCCTTTGAGTTGGATTTATTACAATACATTTACCCCCATCAAATTTACCCCCATTGATTCCGGCTGGGGACCCAAACGCAAACGCATTGGGTCCCCATGCGGAATCAATGGGGGTAAATTGACTATAATCAAATTGTTGTCTCTGCGACAAATAAAATAAAAATATTATTGAACTCAAGTCTCTATGCCGTGAGTAATCAATAGTACTATAATCATTTTGGGTGTGAACTATTTAAGTAAAGTAGGACAATGAATAAAAGACTTTCCTTCCACAACTAACGAGATTGCAAGTTTGGCAAGCTGCATCAGTGCGCTAAAGGACTAAAAAGTTGACATAATGAAAAAGGACAACCCTCTCCAAGAAAACTGGCTTTAATTGCATTTTGCTTCTTACTTTAGTTTTGCCCTGCTATCTGGTCTATGTGGTGGGGAAAAGGGCATCTCGTAATATGTGTTTGCCACTGCCAGTTAGATACAGTATGGCTGTCATTAGTCAAACATATTCAAAACATAGTCAGCAGTAGAGTATTGCTGACATTGGCGCTTCAGGAAAACCACATCCACGGCGATGGAGGCTCAGTATACTTGGGAATCCCATGGCTGTTGGGATTTCCTGAGGGGAAAAAAAGATTGCTTGGTATTTATCGACTGAATGTGCCCGTTTACTGCTTTAGCAATCTGTGAACATAAACAGTGGTCAAAATCAATGTGAATAATTTCGTGGAGCATAAGGAAGTGAAGTGTAAAAGTATTAGATGTTGTTTAAATGTTGCACACATTATTGGCTACAGTATATGTAATCTATCTGTCTCTAACATTCTGTCTAATTCTTCTACTTCCTGTCTGTCTGTCTCTCTTTCATCTCTCTGCCGTCTCACTTTCTGTTTATGGCTACGTATCTTTGTCTGCCAACCCGTCTCTCCATCGATACTTCTGCCTGCTTGTATGAATGAAATGAATGGACCATTGTAAAGCGCTTTGAGTTTGCAACTTGCTTAGAAAAGCGCTATAAAAATGCAATCCATTAGTATTATTACCGTACTTATGTACTGTCTCTGTCTCTATAATCGAGCTGTCTGTCAGTCTTTTGTCCGTCTTCCTACCTCAGTGTCTGTCTGTCTGACTGACAGTCTTTGTCTTGATAACGGACTGAGTCTACTACTGTACCTGCCTGTCAGTGTGTTATTGTTGCATTGACCATGGTTTAATCTCATCACCTTTGTACACCCACACACACACACACACACACACACACACACACACACACACACACACACACACACACACACACACACACACACACACACACACGCGCATGCACATACACACACACACACACACACACACACACGCTTAGTTTTCATAGGTTGTGGGGACATTACTTAGACTTCCATTCATTTCCTGTGGCCTTACCCTAACCTCTATCCCTAACCCTAATCCTAACCCTAAACCTAACCCTGACCCTAACCCTAACCCAAACCGTTGTGGGGACCTACTATTTGGTCCCCACAATGTCTATTTTCTCCAATTCTACTATACTTGTGGGGACATTTGGTCCTCTCAAAGTAATAAAAACCTATCCACACACACACACACACACACACACACACACACACACACACACACACACACACACACACACACACACACTTCCATGCCTCTTCCCCTCCTTTCCTCCTTCCCTGTCCTTACCCGCCCTAAGGTGGAAGTGCTATATTTCAGGAACGGCGGGCACAAACATGGGCAGAGTTGTTTATTATGTCATCACGCGCTGAGCATTATTGAGAAAGAGAGCGAAAGAGAGAGTGATTTCCATTTCCACTATGCTGTTTTCTTAACACTTGGCTGAGTTGGTGCATTCAATTTGAAAAGACGCTCGTCTTTCCATCCATCTCTGTCTCTTGATTTCTATGTCGGTCTCTCTTTCTACCCGTCTCTCTCTCTTCATATGCTGTATATATCTCTCTTTCTACCCGTCTCTCTCTCTTCATATGCTGTATATATCTCTCTTTCTACCCGTCTCTCTCTCTTCATATGCTGTATATATCTCTCTTTCTACCCGTCTCTCTCTCTCTTCATATGCTGTATATATCTCTCTTTCTACCTGTCTCTCTCTCTTCATATGCTGTATATATCTCTCTTTCTACCTGTCTCTCTCTCTTCATATGCTGTATATATCTCTCTTTCTACCTGTCTCTCTCTCTTCATATGCTGTATATATCTCTCTTTCTACCTGTCTCTCTCTCTTCATGTGCTGTATATATCTCTCTTTCTACCTGTCTCTCTCTCTTCATGTGCTGTATATATCTCTCTTTCTGGCTGTCTCTTTGTACCTTTTTGTGACGTGTCATGTCATGTACGGCCGGCAGGTTGAGGCGTGTCAGTGTATGGGGAGAGGAAGAGAGAGTCTCAGTACACAGATCATTAGAGACTATGGGGAAATATCACACACACACACGCACACACACACAGACACACAACTGTCCGCTACTGTTAATTTGTCTGTCTGTCTGACTCACCTACCAGTGGTGTAACGTAATAGTACATTTACTTAAGTACTGTACTTAAGTATGATTTCTATGGTATTTGTACTTTACTGGAGTATTTCCAGTGTCCAATACTTTCACTTCTACTCCACTACATCTCAAATCCAAATATTGTACTTTTACTCTACTTCATTTACTTGAAAACTTTAGTTACTAGTTACTTTGTAGATTGATTATTATTACAAAACATACATTAACCACTTCAGCCTTATACTGTATACATTCCAGCAGTTTGAAAATAGCCGATCTACAAGCTCACAATGCGTTGCGATGCAACACATTGTGAGCTTGTAGATCAGCTATTTTCAAATGATTTCTATACATTTGAAAACCTGTGAAATGACATTCTGCACAATGAGTACTTGAGTACAATGAGTGCTTTTGATACTTAAAGTACATTGTGATGCCATTACTTTTGTACTTTTACTCAAGTCATTTTTGAACTTGTAACAGAGTACTTCTACATTGCAGTATTGATATTTTTACTTAAGTAACAAATGTGAGTACTTTTTCCACTTCTGTCACCTACTGTATCTGCCTTTCTGAGAAGTTACTTTTGTTTGTAGAAAATAAAATGACAGTGAAAACCTGACAACAGAGGTTTATTCACCATCTGTACAATGTGTGTGTGTGTGTGTGTGTGTGTGTGTGTGTGTGCTCTTGCTTAGGATCATCCACGAGGATGGTTTCTCAGGTGATGATGTGAAGCAGTACAAGCCAGTGGTCTACAGCAACACCATCCAGTCGCTGGCCGCCATCGTCCGCGCTATGGACACGCTGGGCTTGGACTACGGAGACAAAGAACGCAAGGTCAGTGCACACACACAGACACACACACACTAGGGCTGTATGACTAGTTTGAAGCTTCAAAGCTTCATTCATAACATCGACATTTGACATTGTTAATTAACATAATGAACTATTTCACTAACACGCTGTGAACAGTCATAATGAAAATCCCACGGTAGTCGTGGCTTGTTGATCGATGCTGCTGAACCTTCTTCAACCTCTCTGAGTGCACACGGTTCCTTACTTTGTCTGACTCATACGTATCTATAAGGCTAAGTAAGGCAGCAAGTATACAGTTTGCAGCTTTGAAAACGTGGCGGCTACAGGTTTCTCTTTATGGAAAAAGAACCTTCACCATGAAAACAGAAGCAACATGGATGACGGCCATCATAATGTTAATCCTTTGGTGGAGAACGTTTCCATTCAGCCAAGTTTCACGTTAGAAAGACATTGATTTCACTCGGTACACTCAGACTGCGCGCACGCACATACCCATGCCCATATGCACATCTTGTTTGTGACCTTTATTAAAATAAATGATTGCCTATTGCATATCCATTCGGTCAGCTCTGTTCATAAATGACCCATCGAAATGTGTGTCACAAAGTCTCCCATTGATAAATTAATCAATATGGCTCTTCGATATTCTATGGTCAGATCATTGCAAAAAATATATATATATACCAGAATTGCATAGTTGCAGTAACACAATATGATGATGAAGATGATGATGAAGAAGATGGTTAAAATGAGATGTGGCATCTTTACCTAAATCACACAAAGGATAAATAGAAAAACAAATACAGATTTGAACACAGTAACATACAGTATCTACTGCATACAAGGTTCACCGTGGTGTTGTATTCTAGTGGTTTTGGCACAAAATATTACAATGTACTACTGCAGTGGTTCTCAACCTTTTTAGGCCGCGACCCCCAAAATAATCATATTTTAACTGTGGACCCCCCCACTCTGACGAGGGGAAATCTTGCTCTTTCGAACGACCGTCATTTCGACAAAGGAGCGTCGGGAGGGTTAGCGACTCACCCCACGGAGGTTAGGGTTAGGGTAAGGGTTAGAGTTGGGTGTCCAAAAGATGACACGTAGTAACAGCGAAACACTCCCCCCTGACGAGCTCTAAGAGTTGAGGAATTACATTTTGTATAACACGGTTCTAAATTTCAGATCTACATGCTCACAACGCCTCGTAACGCGAGGCGCTGTGAGCATGTAGATCTGCTATTTTCACAATTTCTGCCTCTACTATTAGACAAATTGGCCAAGGTTTAATTTGTCATTTTAGAGGTATTAAATTATCACGTTAGAAATGTGCAGATACCCTAGATACACTTAAACTTTATGTTAGTTTGTTTACTGTTGAGTGAGAAAACATTGTTGGACATTAAGTTAATCATCTGGGGACCCCGCAAAATATTTTGTGGACCCCCCCCCCCCCAGGTTGAGAACCACTGGACTACAGCACAATGGAAACTGCTGCCAGTCCTCTTACTGTACAGCAGTACATTGATCAAATAAGATTGGTTGAAAGGTCAAGTTCAAAGGTTGGTGATCTTGATCATCGTTGGAAGCTTTAGGGCACTGTTTGCCAAACACTGAATAGTCAAAACATTTTTGCCAGGGCAGTAGAATATTTAGATTTAGATTTTGAGCAGTTTCTGGAATTCCTAATGATGATGGACGTGGTGATGATGGTTTTGGTATGCCGGGTTTGAAGAAAAGTGTTCCCTCATTGAGTGCAGCCTCGCTGTCCCATCTGGTTGAGTTACCCTGCTAGAGGTCATTGGTTTGTCAGGGGTGGCAGGATGCTCTTTGGGTAGTGTAGATATCAGATCACACACACACACACACACACACACACACACACACACACACACACACACACACACACACACACACACACCACACACACACACACACACACACACACACACACACACACACACACACACTGCAAAACAAAACAAAACGCGTCATTGTATTAAGCACACAGGTAAATGAAGATAACCTTAACAAACCGTGGCGGCCATAGCACGCGCACACATACACACCATTGACCTTAACCTTAACTTAAGGCTTAGTATATTTATACATTGATACTCTGAGAGAAGAGGACTGAAATAACAATACTCCTATTGATTAGGATATGATATCACTGTGTGTGTGTGTGTGTGTGTGTGTGTGTGTGTGTGTGTGTGTGTGTGTGTGTGTGTGTGTGTGTGTGTGTGTGTGTGTGTGTGTGTGTGTGTGTGTGTGTGTACGCGCATATGCTGTACGTGTTTAACTGCGTGTTTAATATAGCTTGGTATTGTATTTCTGGAAGAAGAACAGAGGTGAAGAGAAGGGTCCAAGGCATATGGATCACTGTTTCCATAGAGTCTGAAGGAAGTAGAGTGGGTGTGGAAGCATATTCACATACGTATTGTAGTGGGGTTATCAGTAGGGCATTCACGAATACTGATTTTTTGTATTCGAATTATTCGACCTCAAAGTATTCTAATAGTCGAATATTCAACAGGACTGGCCAAACTGTCAAATATTAAGTAATCAAGAGGCGAACATTGTGAAAATAGCCGATCTACATGCTCACAACGCCTCGCGTTGCGAGGCGTTGTGAGCATGTAGATCGGCTATTTTCACAATATTTATCTAGGGAACCGAGTCACATTAAATGTAATACCTACAATTCCAAGATGTGTACATCTCGTGTACACATCTATAAAATATTTATTTCTGCCAAATATCTAAATGGCAACAGTGAAAACTAAGCATTCTTCAGAAAAATGCATACTGTTCACGTTAATGTTGGTCTTACTTGTACTGTACAGAGGTAGTATTAGAGACGTGATGTTAGTGATGTGTACAGTATGTTACAAGTGTGGGATTCAAAAGGAAAGGTTATTGAAGAGCCAGTCACTGGGTGAAAAATGGGTTACAAAATCGTGGGATAAGAATTTAGAGAAAAGAAGAGCTAGTCTCTACTTATTAAACCCAGATTGATATCGGCCAGACGCCATTACAGTTTGACCTTTTGGCTGACATCTGTATCGTAAGTCTGTAAGTAAAGTAATCTAAGTATGTATGTAAGTGAAAGACGAAATATCAGTAATAGGTGGGCTAGGACTTTCTAGAATCGGGATTCACATTGGACCCAAAAATACTTTTTATATTTCAGATGGCTAAAGGCCATTAATATAGACTTCACACCAGCAGTGGTCCAAGAAGAGAGCACTGTGGGACATCACATGTCCCACAGGGCTGCACAGCAAGGGGAATCTGATACAAAGGCTCCATTTACAATCATAGACTTGTATTTGATGAATGCTCTAGACAGAGGGGTTTAGTTGAAAAAATGTTTATCCAATTCCAACAATCGTTGCCACTCTTCCAGTTTGGCCTACAGTACAGTATGTATGTACATACTGCTATTGATGTATGCAGAGCAACAGCTAAGAATGTTAGGATATTTAATATAACATTTTATATAGCGATAAAAAGACAGTTACTGTGCATTTACACATTTGTTTCAACTAATTTAACCATCATGTGAATGCTTGGATATCAGATGGATAGTTAAAGGGGTATTTCACTTTAAAAAAAAAACATTTTGTCATTTTATCGTCTAATCAGGCTTTTGAGAACACCCCGGACAGATTTTGAATTTCTTCATTCAGTATTTAGATATTTGATATTCATTTCCCCCTTCCAGGACCTTCCTATACAAACCCATTATAACTTCAAACTCCATTTTAACCATGATAGATTCATTGAAAACAACTGCCCTTTTTTCTGATGACTCCTGACACCCTCCGAATACGTGAGCTGGCCGTGTTTTTTTTATAACATTTTTCATTTATTTTTTATAATCTTTTATTGTATTTAATAATTTTCATTTCCCCAAAGAATTAATAGAAATCAATGTAAAATCGTATAAAAAAAAAAAAAACACGGTCTGCTCACGTATTCGGAGGGTGTCAGGAGTCACCAGAAAAAAGTACAGGTGTTTTAATAGAATCTGTCAAGGGTAAAATGGAGTTTGAAGTTATAATGGGTTTGTATAGGAAGGTCCTGGAAGGGGGAAATGAATATCAAATATCTAAATACTGAATGAAGAAATTCAAAAACTGTCCTGGGTGATCCCAAAAGCCTGATTAGACAATAAAATGACAAAACGTGAAATACCCCTTTAAATTATTATTTGTTGCTCTCTAATTGTGATTATCTAATAGTGAGAGCTTGAATCGTTGTTGTTCTTCACTAAAAAGGATAATCAATTCCCCAAAATGTGTCCTATGATATTTATTTCTTAAGTGATTCCAGTATGTTTTATTGGCATTTTTGATGATCATGCCAACCCATGCTCAAGTAGAGACTGTGACCAGAGAGACAGTAAAGTGGGGGTAGAAAGAGAGTGGTGGCATGCAGCACCTAGCCTGGATGCCAGCCTGTTCGCTCCGTTCTGCGATTTGTTATGTCTCTCCGCATCACAGTCTGGAAAGCCTCGTACCCCAAGGGGAGGTGGGACATAGAAGCAGGATTCACACATCCGTGGCTGCCGATTGGTCTGTGGTGCGGAGCAACCCTAACCCTACTCTGATTCTTTGGAACAACGCCACATGGCTTTCCAGTCACCGCAGCTTCCGATTGGTCTGTGGTGCGGGGCGGGACAAATACACCAGTCTGTATTGGCTGGCTGATGACGTAGCGGAGAAACAAAACAAATTGCGTAACGGAGCGAACAGGCTGGTATCCAGGCTATGCAGCAACTTGGGTGGGATTCAAACCCAGGCGAGTGACGTTCGTGACGTAATTAGGTTTTGATGTAAGTAAAATTGGCAAACTTTTGTTTGCCAATTTCCCTCACAATGCACCTGGATTTACTTCTTCCGGGTGCTTCAAAACGCCACTGAGCATTGCTCTCTATTATATATATATACTCTATGATGGTGACATGATAACATAGACTTTCCTTCATCCTCTCATCATCATCATCATCCTGCTCGTCCCTTTCTTTCTCCTGCCCTCACCCCCCCCCCCCCCCCCTCTCTCTCTCTCTCACTTTGGTTGGTTGCTATGGTGACCCTGTGTTTTGCCTTCCTCTCAACACATTCCACAAGCCTGTGTCCAAGGACAGTGTAACACACACACACACACACACACACACACACACACACACACACACACACACACACACACACACACACACACACACACACACACACACCACTCAGTGACAACAAGTTTGAAGATAGGCCTTGTCACTGCCGTATGAATCGGCGAGCATGTTTTCAGTTGGAGCTTTCAGAGGGGAGGCTTCAGGGGCGTCACAAGGGGGGAAGTGGGACTGAGTTACTAGGGCCCAAGGTAATTATTTTATACATGAAAAATAGCAGATATACAAGCTCAAGCGAGCTTGTAGAGCTGCTATTTTTGAGTTTTTTAAGTCGTGAAAATGTGTGTAAATCTTTGAATATATGTATTTTTTAAGCAAACATTTGTAACTCAAATTTTGCTTCTGGGGGTCCGTGGCCAAATACATATCATTTTGGGGGTCCTTCACATGAAAAGGTTTGAGCACCACTGACATAGAAACATAGGTTTTTCAAAAAAAACCTTAGAAGGATTTGAAATATCAAATATTCAAAGACTTGCACAAATTGTCACGATAAAAAAAAAAATAGCAGATCTGCAAGCTCATATCTGCTATTTTTCAATAGTTAAAGCACAAAATGATGCATATTAATGCTTTCCCAGTCTAAAATGGGTCAAACCCCCTCCCCTATGAAGAACATTCATGGGGGGCCCGCAGTGAATCCTTGTACCCAGGGCCCAGAATTTGGTGCCACACCGCTGGGAGGCTTTAGCACAGAGCTTCTAAGATAGATCCTTCCAACGTGGGTTGGCCATGTGCCAGATTTGGCCCTCCACACAGCACATTTATTTTATCCTCTAAATGGCTCAGAAGAATCATGCATAATTAAATATTGCCGCTATCGTGCGGAAACCTCATACTGTATGTCGGTATGTGCAGTCGCTTTTCAGGAATTGGAGATCTAGCTTGTTGTAGTATAGCTATTTTCACTACTTTTGCTTGTCGCATTGTCACATTGAACGAACAAAGTACCGGTAGGTCATGAAATGACCGTTTTCTGTTTTCTGCCCGACATCGATGATATTTGGTGGCACTTTTGAATGCTTATTAGCTCAGTGCAAGGTTATTCAACATGATGTAGTATTGTATAATACAGGACATTACTGCTGCCCTCAGCATAATGTCATTTTGGGACCATGTTTCAAATAGTGCATAATATCAGATGTTTAATGAGAACTCAGAAACACTGTGAGTAACCATAAAGGACATGGTTTTTGTTCAAGATTCAGGAACATGAAACGGGGCAACATTTTACAAGACAAACAACAATGTGTGCAGACTACAATATCAATGTGCAAATCGCATGCAGGATAATCTGACAGGCAGTGACAGAACCGCTTTAATTTTTAATGACCGTTATATAATGTCAATATTATTACACAGTTTGTACTTTGTACTGACACAGATGATCAAAACATATGCCTAAATTCTTAGAGCACAGCACACAAAGCACGATCCATGTGTGCCAATTTAAATTATTTAATTAACCAACTAATTAATTTAGTTTTTGAATTAATAGGAACAACAGGATCTTGCTCTGCAGCTTGGCTCAGTCTAAATCACACCTGACCTCCAGCAATATACTGGTTCATAACCACGGCATACAATTCACAGAACACTGCGTACATGCTCCTCTCAATAATAAAGTGTACAGCATCCTTCACTGAATCTTATGAGTGAGCCCAGGGCGGTAACTAGTGTGACACATTGTGTGTGTGTGTGTGTGTGTGTGTGTGTGTGTGTGTGTGTGTGTGTGTGTGCGTGTGCACGGCACGCGTGTGTGTGTGTGTGTGTGTGTGTGTGCGTGTGTGTGTCTTGCGCTGAACATGGCTGAAGCGCCACCGTGTCAAGTGAATCATAGTGCATGTGCCTGCCTGTGTTTGATGCATTGCCCATCGGCTACATTTTCCACAAACTAATTGCTTCAGTGCGTCCATACAAGTGCTGGGATTAAAAATAACCCAGCATAATGTCCGTGTGTGCACGCATGTTCAACGCTATTCTATGTCCAAGTTACAGTATGTGTGTGCGCATGTGAATGCATAGAATGCATAGCATCCCCTATGGTTTATTCTCCCATCGCCTGAAATGTGGTGCATTAATTACAGTTGTAGCCATTTGCCATTATGGCATCATGCCTGCGCTATGCTTGCTTTGTGCGACTCTGGTGTGCAACTAGGGATGGGATGATAAGCAATGTTATCGTTTAACGTGATAAAAAACACTCGCGATAATTGTATCGTGGAGATTTTATTTATCGTGATATCGTCCTCCGTCATGCACTGAAATCGGTTCACCTTTTATTTGCCGAGCTGCATATCCGGTACCATTTAAACCCTCTATTGGTAAAAGGTAGTTATAATATACGTACTTGATACAGTCTTTTTCTCACTCTTTATCAAATGTCCGATCTACAAGCTCACAACGCGTTGCAACGCGTCGTGAGCTTGTAGATCTACAATTTTTTTGCAAATCATGTTCCGCCCCAGGATAATGATTTTTTATTATCGCGATAATATCGTAAATTGCGATTTCTTTTGTCACAATAATTGTGATATGAAATGTTCATATCGTCCCATCCCTATGTGCAACCAAGTCTAAATCGCCCTTGAAGCCATGTACAGCCAGTGCTGTTGGAGTCAGAAGATGTTGTGCCCAGGGGCGTCACACCAAATTCTGGGCCCTGGGTACAAGGATTGACTGCGGGCCCCCATGAATGTTAACAATTGAAAAATAGCAGCTATACAAGCTCACAGCGCGGCACCGAGTGCCGCGCTGCGAGCTTGTATATCTGCTATTTTTGAAAAATCGTGAAAATTTGTGCAAGAAACCTATGTCAAGGACCCCCAAGATGATATGCATTTGGCCACGGACCCCGATCTCAAAATATTTCGTTCCAGGGACCCCCAGAAGCAAAATTTGAGTTACAAATGTTCGCTTAAAAATACATATATTCAAATATTTGCACACATTTTCACGACTTTTCAAAAATAGCAGATCTACAAGCTCGCAGCGCGGCACTCGGTGCCGCGCTGTGAGCTTGTATATCTGCAATTTTTCAATAGCTAAAGTATGAAATAATAAAGGCCCCTTCACCACCTTGGGCCCTATTATCTCAGTCCCACTTTCCTACCCCTAGTGACGCCCCTGGTTGTGCCACTATTGATTGAGTACGGTAAGTGGTGTGGGGGATAGCAGTGCAGAGTGAAAGATGGGCCAGTCAGTGAGAGACATATTCCAATCCATAACATTGACTGTGCCTGGTAAAAGGTTTAACCCACTAATCCACCAATAGATCACATGTCTATTTATTAGCTGAGCAGTTAGTGTGAGCCACTCTGTGGCTTTTTCTATTTGTTTTGGTCAGTACGTACGTACGTACGTAGTACATCCTAGCTCACACATGCCTCTAGACCAGTGGTTCTCAACCTGTGGGTCGGGACCCCCAGGGGGGTCCCCAAATTATTTTGGGGGGTCCCCAGATGATTAGTTTAATGTGAAACATTGTTTTCTCACTTAACAGTAAACAAACAAACATAAAGTGTAAGTGTATCCACCTGTTTCCATGAGAATTCACTGTAGCATTATCTGCGGGACACTTCCGGTTAACAGCAGACATACAAGCTCACGTCGCGTTGCAGATGCAACCGTTGTGAGCTTGTAGATCACACTCCGCTGCGGCGCCGGAAGCTGCCACACAGCTTCTGTGCAATGCACGATGGGATGTTGGAAAGTCGTGGATAGAGGGTATCTGCACATTTCTAAAGCGAACATTTAAGGACTTTTTAATACCTCTAAAATGACATATTGGCCAAATTGTCAAATATTAGAGACAGAGATTGTGAAAATAGCTGATCTGCATGCTCACAACGCCTCGCAACAAATAGAACCGTGTTATACAAAATGTACTTCCTCAACTCGGGTCCCCAGCTAAAATATGATTATTTTGCGGGTCACGGCCTGAAAAGGTTGAGAACCACTCTAGACCAGTGGTTCAGTTTTTTTGGCCAGCTACCCCCTATCCAATTTCCAGGTCCCTTAGTGCCCCTCCCACATCCAATTAAAATGCACTGTAGGCTAGTACAGTTTTTGCTCTGAACATTAATCTGTTGTTTGGCATTCAATGAGAAGTCTTCTAGAATAATGAATAAACATTAGAGATTAAACTGGAGAATGCAGTTTGAGAATATGATCATTACTGTAGCATACTTCTGAGCGAACAAAGTAATCAAATTTCTGTGACTAATCTATTCCAAGAATAGAATTGTATAGCCATCAAATAGGCCAGGGATACCATTGTGTTGTGTTTTTCTTATATACCAACGAATCAACATGAAGAATTTCTTACAGGTTTTTTATAATTGACTAAATCTTTTAATCTTATTAAGCACTTATCCCTGTATTATACTTTACAATGGTGGTGTACAAAAGTAGTGAAACTAGCTGATCTACTGTACACACTGTATTTGTTCTTGTAGATGCTATTTTCCCTACTAGTTCTTATCTTTTGTTTATCGGAGCCATTGGAGCCTCTCATGCTAAGGAGAACTCATTCTGGATTCCGTTGCAGCCCTGCTGCCACACACAGGGGCGTCACAAGGGGGGGAAAAGTGGGACTGAGTTACTAGGGCCCAAGGTGGAGGGGCCTTAACTATTTTATACTTTAGCTATTGAAAAATAGCAGATCTACATGCTCGCAAGCATGTAGATTATTTTTGAAAAGTCGTGAATACATTTTTTTTTTAAACAAACATTTGTGACTGAAATTTTGCTTCCTGGGGGGTCCCTGGAACTAAATATTTTGAGATGGGGGTCCATGGCCAAATACATATCATTTTGGGGGTCCCTCACATGAAAAGGTTTGAGCACCACTGACATAGAAACATAGGTTTTTCAAAAAAATATTCAAAGACAAAGACACATTTTCAAGATTTTTCAAAAATAGCAGATCTACAAACGTACAAGCTTGACCTTGTATACCTTCTATTTTTCAATAGTTAAAGCACAAAATAACGCGTAAATTAATGCATTCCCAGTCAAAATGGGTTAAACCCCCTCCCTATGAAGAACATTCATGGGGGGCCCGCAGTGAATCCTTGTATCCAGGGCCCAGAATTTGGTGCGACACTCCTGGCCGCACATGTTTATGCATGCACACGAGCACGCAGGCATGCACACACACACACACACACACACACACACACACACACACACACACACACACACACACACACACACACACACACAAGTACACACACACACACATTGCTCCCTGCTGAAAATCACTGTCGCCCTGGACCGGAAAGCAGGGTGCGATAGAGGGAGAGGGAGAAGGGGAGAGGGAGCGGCGGAGAGAGGGAGAGAAGGATGGTAGGTCACGGAGCAGGAAAGAGATGGGAGAGGTGGCAGATGGGTCCCTGGGCATGGGTGTTGCTGTGGAAACCAACCACTGAAGCTCTTGGCTTGTGTGTGTGTATGTGTGTGTGTCATGCTCGCTCGCGTGCACGTTTGTGTGTGCAGGCATTTGTGCATGTGCATGTGTCTTCTTGTATGTGTGTATTCCCAGGAGTGATCATCATGTGAGCAACACTCTTCTGACAATAATAGTCCCTCTCCTTGTTAAAAAAAAGGTCTCATCCTGCACAGACGCAGCACTGTGTGAAGAAAAGCAGAAACGGCTCCTTCTAAACCTTGTTGACATAGTTAAACGAAGACAGAGACATTTTTCGTTACCAGTAAGACGCCTAAGGGTGAAAAGCGACCTCACCCTAAAGGGCGAGGTTGAACCATGTCTTGGCCATCTGGCCAAAGGGATTTGGTTCCCCTGGCATCACAGGGATCTCCATATATGGCAATAAAAGGGATTTGGTTCCCCTGACATCACAGTGATTATATATTGGCATTCACAGATATGGGCTTAATATTGATGACATCAGGGATCTCCATATATGGGCATAGAAGGGATCTGGTTCCCCTGGCATCACAGGGATCTCCATATCTCCATATATGGGCATAAAAGGGATTTGGTTCCCCTGGCATCACAGGGATCTCCATATATGGCAATAAAAGGGATTTGGTTCCCCTGACATCACAGTGATGTCAGAGCTACCAAATGAAAACACGAGTTCCATTTTGTGAACATGTTAAGAGATTTGATGGCAAAGAGTTGTTTTGCAAAGGGATCTTCAACGTTTTCAGATCAAGGACCCCTTAGTTGAGAGAGAGATGAAGCAGGGACCCCCACAACCCTTTGTACCTCAACCTCTGTGCTTACTGCTTAGTATGCTCTTTTTTCCCCTCCACACCTAAAGTATTTGCCGAAAATAGCCAATCTGCAAGCTCACAACACTTTGCAGTGTGAGGTGTTGTGAGCTTGTAGATCTGCTATTTTTGAAAAATTGTGAAAATGAGTGCAAGTCTTTGAATATCTTTGACCCGATCTTTGACCCGACTTCTAAATCCTTCCTCTAAAATCGAAATCATGCTGTTCTCAAACCTTTTCATGTGAAGGACCCCCAAAATTACAGGTATTTGGCCACGGACCCCCCATCTCAAAATATGTTATTCCAGGGACCCCCCAGAAGCAAATATTTGAGTTACAAATGTTCGCTTTTAAGTAGATATATTCAAAGACTTGCAAAAAAAAACATGATTTAAAAAAAATAGCAGATCTACATGTGCTTGTATATTTGCTATTTTTCAATAGTTAAAGCAGTCAATAATCCTAGGCCTAAATGGGTTAAACAAATAATTACAATTTGAGTGCAAAAATAACTTGAAAAGAAACTATTTACAAGCTCACAATGCAGGTAGAGATAACAAGTAACCAACAAGTAATAGACTCGAATAGTCGACTCATATTGAAGAATCGCCACCCCGTGGCTGAACAGCCACACTACACGTTGAAATAAAATATCACATTTCTAGGGGGCGCGGCTAAGAATTTGGAGGCGTGTTTGACAGAGGTACCTCTAGGCACCTCTTGACACCTCTAGGTGTCATTTTAGACTTGGCGACGCTAAATGTTGTAACCCACTGTAGAAGCAGAGTTATACATTTCAGCTAAAATTGCCCAATCTAAAGTATAATCTATTTTGTGGGAGGGATCAGAAATATGGGGATATGGATCGTTTAGGATTTGAATCATTAAGGTTGTTAGAGTATAGTTTACTTTTAATGCAGTAATGGTATTTTTGAGCGGTGGTCACAACGCTCCTATACGTGGCCGTGTGTGTGGGTCTGTCTGTCTGTCTGTCTGTCTGTTTGTCTGTCTGTCTGTATGTCTCCGTGTCCGTAGCCTGGCCCTGCAGTAACCTTTTCTGACCACACATGTTAAGGAGGGGCGCTGTTGCACACACACACACACACACACACACACACACACACACACACACACACACACACACACACGCACACACACACACCACCGCTCAGTTCACACGAGTGTGATTTTTTAATTTATTTTGCCGTTTCTTCTTTTTTGTATCAAAAATGTCCTTAAATTGTCACCTGGGGACTCCCCAAAATCCTGTGGGGACCGAC